>NC_064862.1:3961698-4129198 GCF_024139225.1 Suncus etruscus | reverse complement strand
CAGGAAAAATGAAATCATGAAAATTTCCTATACATGGATGGACATGGAAACTATTATGCTGAGTGAAATAAGTCAGAGGGGGAGAGAGATAGACACAGAATAATCTCACACATCTATGAGTTTTCAGAAAAATAAAATACATTATTGTAATAATGCCAAAGACAATAGAGATGAGGGCTGGAAGGACTGGCTCATGATAAAAAGCTCACCACAAAGAGCGGTGAATGCAGTTAGAAAAATAACTATACTGATGAAATGGTAGTGAATGAGAGAAATGGAATGCCTGCCTTGAATATAGGCAAGGGGTGGGGCTGAAGAGGGAAATGTGGGCATTGGTGGTGGAGTATTGCACTGTTGAATGGGTATGATTTTTTTGTATTACTAAAACTCAACTACAAGCATGTTTGTTTAAATGAAGATATTAATTGTAAAAAATAAAAATGACAGGAATTTAATACTCTCAATGCTATTACATGTACTGTCTAACTCTCAATTTCAAATTCTAGAACAAAAATGTAATTTTTTTTAGATTGTCTTCATTAAATTGTTGAGATATTTCTTTTTTATTTCTTTTTTTTTTTTTTTTTTTGGTTTTTCGGGCCACATCCGTTTGATGCTCAGGGGTTACTCCAGGCTAAGCGCTCAGAAATTGCCCCTGGCTTGGGGGGACCATATGTGACGCCGGGGGATCAAACCGTGATCCTTCCTTGGCTAGCGCTTGCAAGGCAGACACCTTACTTTTAGTGCCACCTCGCTGGCCCCTGTTCAGATATTTCTGAATATAACTTTGGAAGACATGAAATATAACAATCAAAAACTTCATTTTCTTTTTTTTCTTTTTTTGTTTTTGTTTTTGGGCCACACCTGGTGATGCTCAGGGATTACTCCTGGCTATGTGCTCAGAAATTGCTCTTGGCGTGGGGGAACATATGGGATGCTAGGGATCGAACCATGGTCTGTCTTAGGTTAGCACATGCAAGGCAGATGACCTATTGCTTGTGCCACTGCTCCAGCCCCCAAAACTTTATTTTCTTATTAAAGATATTGGTAATCTTTAGCTCAGTAAGTGACATTAACATCTGCATTTATTTGAATTAAATGGTTAATGCTATTTTCTTTTATACTCGAATCAAGGCTTCAAAATGTAGACATTATTGGCCATCTTATATTCTCTCTAGACTGATTAGATCTTTTACTTTAATTAGAAGAGGTTAGACTTATTATCTTAGATATGAGAAAAATGTTTTCTAATGTTGCTGTATTGTCAGTGACAAAAGGATCAATGATCACAGAATAAAAATGATATAGATTCAGTCCCCTGACAAGAAGCAGAGAAGGTGATTACTTTCTTATGGGGTAAATTATTTCTTATTGATAACCATAAAGTCTAATCCTGCTAATAGATTTTATTCTCATACTTCACAACCTATCAATATTGTCAGAAATACTCTAAATTAATTGGCTGTGAATATCTCTTACCTTGTCTGAAATTCTATTATTCACACTAGTGATACATAGGTGTTATCTAATAAAAATTATGGACCTGGAGTCTATGAAAACATTAGATAGAAAAATATACAATTCACATAAAGAAATCTGTTTTCTTTTATGTCTCTTCCAACTCTTTTCTTTATGAAACAAAAAATTACCACAGAATATAGAATCAGAGAAAATAATGTGCTAGGACTTCCTAGGCAGTGTGCTACTATCCTGTGGCTGGCAATGACTTAAACAAGTTTATTATATTTATGCAATATTATATATTATACACACAGTAATAGTATAGATTTTTATTACATATTGTATATGTCATAGTATATATGTTAAGAGTTAACTCAGGGCAGGAAAGCCTATTGCTCTTAGAAAATGTCGCCCAATTAAAAATATTTTAATATATTTACTTTTATTTTTTTGGTTTTTGGACCACACCTGATGATGCTCAGGAGTTACTCTTGGCTATGTGCTCAGAAATCACTTCTGACTTGGGACCAAGAGTTTGTGGTTTGTCCTAGGGCAGCCGCATGCAAGGCATATGCCCTACCGCTGCTCCACTGCTCCAGCCCCTATATTTATTTATTTTATTTTATTACTCCAGTAATAACATATAATACATTATAACAACATGTAAGTTTTAGGAGTGGAAGATTCAAAATGAACATGTGTTTATATACTACATTAAACTTACCGTCAAAATTCAAATTCTATTTTATACCATTCAATTGATCCCCTCCCCCCATTTGATTTACATACCAAGGTCCCTATGAGTCTGATTCATGGCCAGGAAGAAGCAAAAATAAAATAGTGAAGAAGAGTAAAACTGATGTTTGGAGATTAAGGATATATCTGATATTAAGAATAACATAAATAGGGGTTGGAGCAGTGGTGCAAAGCATAAGGTAGCCTAGGACGGACCAAGGTTTGATCCCCCATCATCCCATATGGTCCCCCAACCCAGGAGCAATTTCTGAGCGCATAGCCAGGAGTAACCCCTGAGCATCACCAGGTGTGGTCTAAAACAATAACAATAACTACAACAAAAAACCCAAACAAAAACAGAAAAAGAATGATATAAATAATTATATATATGTGTACACACTCTTGGATAAATTCAAAATAGTAGTTTATCAAATCAAACGCAGGATAAAGAAATTTATTCATTTATTTGAAATGATTTTTATTGAGGGACTGGAGAGATAATACAGCAGGTAGGGCATTGATTGCCTTGCACAGGCCAATCTGAGTTTAATCCTCAGTGTCTGATATGGTCCCTGAATCCACCAAGAAAAATTCCTGAGCGCAGAGCCAGGACTAAGTCCTGAGCACTGCTGAGTGTAGCCCAATACACCAAACAAAAACCAAACAACCAAAAACCAAAACCAAAGAAGAACAACTATTTACCAGAAGGAAATGGCATGAAGAGGCCCAGAGCTCAATGTGAGACAAATAAAGAAACTAAGGACAGCAGCAAATTAAAGGAAGCAGCAAACCCTCATGTTGTAATCATCATCCTTAATATAAAGGAACTGAGCTCACCAATCAAAAGGCATAGTGACCAGATAAATTAAAGAGCAAATACCAAATGTATGTGACTCGGAGAACACTTGTTAAACTATCAAGACAAACAGATTTGAAGTGAAGAACTGGAAATTGCTACTCCAATAAAATAGAAAATTTGGGAGGCAGAAACTGCTATACTTGTAGCAGATAAAAGATTTCAAAAAATGCTAACAAGAGACAAAGATAGATATTATATAATGAATAATCAACTGATACAAATATATAGCAATTTTATAGCAATTGCTCAAATATACAGTCAATGTAGCAATATACCAAATATGAAAAACAAACCTTAACCTATTTAAATTGAGGCAGATAAAAATATAATAATGGTGAAAAACTTAGTTCTCAGTTGAAAGCAAAGGATTTAAATAGGAGATCAAGGAAAAATCAGATAAGATGGCTTCAATATGTTTTAATAGAGAATTCCATCTCTAAAAATTGAATATATCTTTTTTTCCAGTGTTCATAGAAATTCTCCTTTTTTTTTTAAAAAAAACAAAACAAAACCAAACCATGATATCTTTATTTAAGCACCATGATTACAAACATGCTTGTACTTGGGTTTCAGTCATAAAAAGAACACTCCCCTTCAGTGTGCAAGATTCCCACCATTAATGCTGCCCCTGTCCTCCTCCTCAACCCTGTATTCCAGACAGGCATTCTTCTTCTCTTACTTATTAACATTGTCATGATAGCTGTCAGTGTAGTTATTTCTCTAACTGCACTCACCACTCTTTGTGGTTAGCTTCATATCGTGGCCCAGTCCTTCCAGCCCTCATCTCTATTGTCTCTGGATATTAATAATGGCTTAGATTTTCCTAAAATCCAACAAATAAGTGAGACTATTTGTGTCTATCTCTCTCCCTCTGACTTATTTTACTCAGCATAATAGTTTCCATGTCTATCCATGTGTAGAAAAATTTCATGACTTCATTTTTCCTGACCACTGCTTAGTATTCCTTTGTGTATATGTAGCACAGTTTCTTTAGCCATTTATCTGTTGTCAGGCATCTTGGTTGTTTACAAACTCTGATTATTGTAAATAGCACTGCAATGAATATAGATGTGAAGAAGGGATTTTTGTATTGTGTATTTGTGTTCCTAAGGTATATCCCTAGGAGTGGTATAGCTTGATCATAGGGAGCATGATTTCTAGTTTTTTGAGTAATCTCCATATTGTTTTCCATAAAGGCTGGACTAGACGGCATTCCCATGAGAGCTCCTTTCTAGCCACATCACTGCCAACACTGTTTGCTCTCGTTCTTTGAGATGTGTGCCAGTCTCTGCGGTGTGAGATAGTAAGTACCTCGTTGTTGTTTTGATTTTCAACTCCCTGATGATTAGTGACGTGGAGCATTTTTTCATATGTATTTTGGCCATTTGTATTTTTTCTTTGAGGAAGTGTCTGTTCATTTTTTTTCCTATATTTTGATGAGGATATAGATAATTCTCAATGGCAGATAATACATTGGGAAACTAGATGTGTCTCAGTTTATGAAGATTGTAATAATGTCAGATATATTTTCTTATGTTAGTTGTATAAATCAAGAAATAAATAAAAAGAAATGAGGAGCGAACCATAATTTTGTGGAGAAAACCAAGATGGTATTTTATAAATGGGATCAATGGGGGAATAAAAAGTAAAACAAAAAAGATAATTGGAGATTTTCATATAGTTCTTTGATTTTATAACTGAACAGATTTTAAACAAAAGAATGTCCTTTTCTTAGAAAACACATGCTTAGTTATTAAGAAATTGACATGATGAAACCAAAAATTTTTCAAGTGATTATGGAAATTGGACTCTCAGGCTGGGAAGAGGCCAGTACTCTTTACCTACTTGTTTCTTCTCAGCGGCCTCTTGGCCTCTTCATTCTTTCATTGTGTAACTGTGGTTGCTACCATACTAGGTTTCTGATTAGTTCCCATAAACGGTGACAATTGAGTCCACTGTCTTAAGTTAGATTATTTATTTTCCCCACTTTTTATCTTTTCTCCTCTTTGTGAACTGTTCAATAAGGTATTTTGGTGAAAGAGTCCTTCTCTATCTTTTCTTCCCTTTGTTATTTGTTAAATAAGGAAGTTTGTAGAAGTGTCCCTCCATTTAATGTTTATATTAGAAGCAAGTCGCAATTGGATTGTTGGACTTGTTCTAGCATCCCCATAGGTACCAATCTCATCACATGATACTGTTCTTCCTTTGCATAGGCACATTAAAATGGGAAATTATATACAAACACGTTCTTATCTTATAGAGATGGGAACACACAAATTTTCTTAAATGGTGACAATTGTGTCCACTGTCTTAAGTTAGATTGTTTATTTTCCCCACTTTTTATCTTTTTTTTTTCTTTGTGAACTGTTCAATAAGAAATTTTGGTGAAAGAGTCCCTCAGTTTTTTTTTTTTTTTTTTTTTTTTTTTTTTTTTTTTTGGGCCACACCCGGCAGTGCTCAGGGGTTACTCCTGGCTGTCTGTTCAGAAATAGCTCCTGGCAGGCAAGGAGGACCATATGGGACACCGGGATTCGAACCAACCACCTTTGTTCCTGGATCGGCTGCTTGCAAGGCAAACGCCGCTGTGCTATCTCTCCGGGCCCAGAGTCCCTCAGTTTAATGCTTATGTTTGAACCAGGTCACAGGGATTGTTGGACTTGTTCTTGCGGCCCCCTTATGCACTGATAATGCCAGGTGGCATTATTCCTTGTTTGCATGGGCACATTAAAATGGAAAATACTATACATACAAATAAGTTCTTATCTAATAGAGATAGGAACACACAAATATAGTGGTGCAATGGAACCTTACAGCCTAAACATTGACATGATGACCTGGCACAGGCCTCAGAGGTTTGGGCATTTTCCAGTCACCCCTGAACCAGGGAAGCCATCTACAAAACATCCAAAGTTGTCTATGACATCACCTGGAAGCAATCCTCTACCAGGGAAGACCCTACTGAGGCTCTGACATCGATTTACTCAAAAGAATCTTCCCTTAACACGAGAAGATTTAAACAACAACAACGACCTGCGTACTGGACAGGGCTTTCTGCATTGCCCTTTAATTGTGAGTTGAAATTAGACACTGCTTCGCACCATCCTGACTTCAATGTAGGATATACAGACTCCAGGACCTTCAATACAGAAACATGATACCTACAACAGAGACTGTGAAAAATATAAGTGTATGGGCACTACAGACAAAGACCGGGATTGAACAAACAAGTTTGCCTGGAGCCTAGAAATGGTCTTATGCCAGGAAACTTCAGGGGTAGGGTCTCCTTGTACTTAGGCCAAAGTTTTTCCTTTCCATGACCCCCAAACTTTGGTGGGCCCATGCAAACAATAATTGCCACTCTAACATTGTTTTTACAGTTATCCTTTGACTCTAAACCTTTAAGAAACCACTAGTAAAAATATCTGGAACTGCAAAAAAAAAAAAAAAGGTTTACATTAGTGTTAACATATATGCTTTTAGTTACACTAGCATTCTGGGGGATAAAGGAGGGAGATAAGGGATATATGCTTGGGAACAGGGATGAAGGGAGGACAACACTGCTGGTGGAAAGGCCCTCATTTATTGTCACTGTGTACCTTAAATATCACTGTGTAAGATTTGTAATTCACTTTGGCCACAATAAAAATAAAAAAAAGAGAGATTATGGAAATTACATAACTATAAGGAAAATAGGCAAAATATAATGATTGGGTACTGGAGTAAAGTTTATGAATCTGCTATGCTCTGCTACTAAAAGTTTTCTATATATTTATAATTATTTCATAACAGAGGTTAAGAATAGAGAACGGTGAAAGGGAAAACCTGAAGTACAAGTAACTATAAAGGGGTTTTGCTTTATAGAAAAGCAAAGAAATGAGGTGATAGAGTTCTAGATAAAACAACAAATTATGGAGAAATTATATCATAAAATAAATAGTTACAACATTAACATTAAATTAGCATTAACATTAAATGTTAATATATTATTTATAAAATAATTTATTACCTTTTATATTTTATGGGAAATGTTATCATTATAAAATACTCAAATAAAATATGCATATTCAAGAGTATGTTTATATTTTGCATATTATTATGGAAAACAAATAAGATTGCTTGAATTTATAGAAATATGTCATACACTTAGCAAATTAAAATATTGGATCTTTTAAAAAAACTAGTATTCTAGAGTGGCACAATTATTTAAATATATTCATAGATAAGAAAATGGCACTTAGATTATATGCACAAATACAGTTCCACTGCAGAAAGATCACAAATGTTATTTTAAGGTAATAAGACTATTGATAAAGTACAAGATACTAATTTTGGAAATAATATTTCAAACTTCCATATGGTATTCCAGGGTCTAGAAATTTCTGCCACTGTCCTTCTTAATCCAACTGACACTTCCTTCCCCCATATGATGGTAGATTCACTCTTGTAGTTATTTTTTTAAAGATAGGTTTTATAGTCATGGAAGTAAAATTCCAGTTGGTTTTAGTTGAATTTCCACAAGTATCCTGTGAGTTTAAAAATACTTACTTACAAATTAACTTACAAAATGAGAATTAACTAACTTTCCTATGTTGTAAGGTTTAGAGTGATATCTTTTTTTTGGTTTTTGGGCCACAGCTGGTGATGTTCAGGGGTTACTCCTGGATATGCACTCAGAAATTACTCCTGGCTGGGGGACTATATGGGATGCGGGGGATTGAACCACAATCTGTCCTAGGCTACAGTGTGCAAGGCAACTGCCCTACTGCTAGTGCTGCCGCTTCAGCCCCTAGAGTGATATCTTAAAAAAATTAGGTTAAAATGATTTTTATTTTAGAACCCCTTGGAGTGAAAATGGTAGAATTATAGCCAAGCTTTTATTATTTTAGTACAAATTCTGCTATTTGGGGTTCAGGATCCCTATAGCGCTGGGCAATTCATGTAATTGTTCAGATGGTGATTTTTTGAAGATCATTCAAGAATTTTAAGATTGAAAACCAGATGGATACTACAGCAGATAGGTCGTTGCTTTGCACGTGCTTAATCAGGTTTCAGTCCCTGGCACGTCATATGGTCCCCTGAGCACTGACAAGACTAATCCCTGTGCACAGAATTGGGAATAAGCCATGAATAAGCTAGGTCTGACCAAAATTAGAAAAAGAAAACCTAAGAAATTTAAGATTGAAACAACCAATTCTAGAGGAGGTTGCTCTGTTGCATAAATTTTAAGTATATTATTTAAAAAATAAAAATTGGAAGTATTCCCATTTTTCTAATTTCATGAAAGAGTCTGGCTAGGATGGGTAGTAGTTCCTCTTGTAAGGTTTGAAAAAATTTATTAGTAAATCCATCTGGGCCTGGGATTTTCTTCTTGGGCAGACATTTGATTACCATTGTAATTTCCTCAATGGTGAGGGGCATGTTTAGATATACTACATCTTCCTTACTCAACAAGAATTTATCCATTTCTTCCGTTCTCATGTTTTGTGGTTTAGAGTTTCTCAAAGTAGTCTCTGATTATCCTTTGAATCTCTGCAATATCTGTAGTGATATCCCCTTTTCATTTCTAATATGGGTTATCAAGTTTCTCTCTTTCTTTGTGAGTTTTGCCAATGGTCTATTTTGCTAATGGTTTATTTTTTCAAAAAACTAAGTTCTACTTTCTTTGATCTTTCAGATTGTTTTTTGGTTTCCACTTCATTGATTTCTGCTCTCAGCTTTGTTATTTCCTTCTATCTTCCTATTTTTGTTCCTTTTGTTGATCATTTTCTAATTTTATAAGCTGCATCATTAAGCTTTTCAGGTATGCCCCTTCTTTCTTTCCGACGTGTGCTTACAAAGCTATGAATTTTCCTCTCAGTACTGCTTTTGCTGTGTCCCATAGATTCTGATAGTTTGTGTTTTCATTGTCATTTGTTTCCAGGAAAGTTTTGATTTCCTCTTTGATTTCATCTGGGACCCACTGGTTGCTCAGTAGCAGGCTATTTAATTTCTAGGTGTTAAAGTATTCTGTGTTCCTTTATAGTTCACATCTAATTTCAGAGTCTTGCGGTCAGCAAAAGTAGCCTGCAAAATTTCTATCCTCTTGATTTTATGGAAGTATATTTTATGTGCCAGCATGTGGTCTATCCTGAAGAATGACCCATGTACATTGGAGAAGAACGTGTACCCAGGTTTCTGAAGATGGAGTGTCCTATATATATCTACTAGTCCTATTTCTTCCATTTCTCTTTTCAAGGCTTGTATATTTTCATTGGGTTTCAGTCTAGTTGACCTATCAAGTGTTGACAGGGCCCTATTGAAGTCTCCCACAATTATTGTGTTATTATTGATGTCTTTTTTTTTTCAGATTTGTCAATTATTGTATTAGATAATTTGCTGGTCTCTCATTGGGTGCATATATGTTTAGTACTGTTAGTTCTTCCTGTTGCACATATACCTTGATTAGTACGAAGGGTCCATCTTTGTCCCTTACAACTTTTCTGAGTATAAAGTTGGTATCATCAGATATTAATATGGCCACCCCAGCTTTTTTTTTTTTGGGTCACACCCGGCGGTGCTCAGGAGTTACTCCTGGCTGTCTGCTCAGAAATAGCTCCTGGCAGGCACGGGGGACCATATGGGGCACCGGGATTCGAACCAACCACCTTTGGTCCTGGATTGGCTGCTTGCAAGGCAAACGCCGCTGTGCTATCTCTCTGGGCCCAGCTTTTCTAAGGGTGTTGTTTTCTTGGATGATTTTCCTCTAGTCTTTGATTTTGAGTCTATGTTTATTCTGACTATTCAGGTATGTTTCTTGTAGGCAGCAGAATGTTGGGTTCATCTTTTGATTCATTTTGCCACTTTATTGGTGCATTTATTTCATTGACATTGAAGGAGAAGAATGTCATAGGATTTAATGTCATCTTTGTGAATAAGTTTGGTGTGTTTGTTGGTCTGTCATGTCCTTTTTTTTTTTTAAATTTTTAATTTTTATTGTGGCCAAAGTGAATTACAAATCTTACACAGCTATATTTAAGGTACACAGTGACGATAAATGAGGGCCTTTCCACCATCAGTGTTCTCCTCCCTTCATCCCTGTTCCTAAGCATATATCCCTTATCTCCCTCCTTTATCCCCCAGAATGCTAGAGTAACTAAGAGCATATATGTTAACACTAATGTAAACTAGTTTTTTGCAGTTCCAAATATTTTTACTAGTGGTTTCTTAAAGGTTTAGAGTCAAAGGAGAACTATAAAAACAATATTAGAGTGGCAATTATTGTTTGCATGGGCCCACCAAAGTATGGGGGTCATGGAAAGGAAAAACTTTGGCCTAAGTACAAGGAGACCCTACCCCTGAAGTTTCCTGGCATAAGACCATTTCTAGGCTCCAGGCAAACTTGTTTGTCCAATGCCGGTCATTGTCTGTAGTGCCCATACACTTATATTTTTCACAGTCTCTGTTGTAGGTATCATGTTTCTGTATTGAAGGAGCTGGAGAGATATTACAGTTTGAGGACTCTTGCCTTGCATGCATCTGACCCAGATTCAATCCTCAGAACCTGATATAGTCCCTGAACCCTTCAGGAGTTATCCCTGAGTACAAAGGTAGGAATAAGCCCTAAACACTGGCAGAGGAGGCCCAAATAAGTAAAACTTAAGATACGAAGTTGAAAAAATAAACTGATATTGTAAACAATATGCTAACTGAATTATGTTAATGCTAAACACCCCTGAAATGAATTGAAATGTTTAATATATTGAAATAAGTGCTAGTCTTTGTACACTTTATACAGCTCTGGAATCTGTATATCCTACATTGAAGTCAGGATGGTGCAGAGCGGTGTCTAATTTCAACTCACAATTAAAGGGCAATGCAGAAAGCCCTGTCCAGTACGCAGGTCGCTGTTGTTTTTTAAATCTTCTCAGTGTTAAGGGAAGACACTTTGAGTAAATCAATGTCAGAGCAGCAGTAGGGTCTTCCGGTTGAAAAGTAGACTTTTCAGTTTTTTCTTTAAGGCTGGTTTTGCATATGTGAAGTTTTTGAGTTGTTGCTTATTCGTGAAGCTATGTATACTTTCTTCAAATCTAAAGTTGAGTCGAGCGGGGTGCACTATTCTAGGTGAAGCCTCCATATCATTCAGTCTCGTCACAATATCCCACCACTGTCTCTGGACTTGAGAGTTTCTTGTGACATGTCTGCTGTAAATCTTATGGATGCTCCTTTGAATGTAATTTCCCTTTTTGATCTTGCTGCTTTCAGTATTCTATCTCTATCTGTAGGATTTGTCATTGTGACTAGGATGTGTCTTTGGGTGTTTTCACTCGGGTCAGCTGTCAGGAGAGATGAAGTCGTGAAATTTTCCTATACATGGATGTACATGGAATCTATTATGCTGAGTGAAAGAAGTCAGAGAGAGATAGAGAGAGAGAGATAGATGCAGAATAGTCTCATTCATCTATGGGCTTTACGAAGAAGAAAGACATTCTTGCAATAATTTTCAGAGACAAAAGAGAGGAGGGCTGGAAGTTCTAGCTCACTACATGAAGCTCATCACAAAGAGTGGTGAGTGCAGTTAGAGAAATAACTACACTGAGAACTATCCTAACAATGTGAATGAATGAGGGAAGTAGAAAGCCTGTCTAGAGTACAGGTGAAGGTGGGGTGGGGAGGAGGGAGATTTGGGACATTGGTAATGGGAATCTTGCACTGGTGATGAGGGGTGTTCTTTCCACTACTGAAGCACAACCACAATCATGTTTGTAATCAAGGTGTTTAAATAAAGATACTAATTTAAAAATATAAAAAATTAATGAAATTTTATGAGAAAACTATCTGAATATTTCTAAAACATAACATAGATTTCTAGTTTCTTTGACAAGATGTTAATCTTTAAAAGAGACTAGCACTTATTTCAATATATTAAACATTTCAGTTCATTTCAGGGGTGTTTAGCATTAACATAATTCAGTTAGCATATTGTTTACAATATTAGTTTTTTTTTCAACATAGTATCTTAAGTTTTACTTATTTGGGCCTCCTCTGCCAGTGTTTAGGGCTTATTCCTACCTTTGTACTCAGGAATAACTCCGGAAGGGTTCAGGGACTATATCAGGTTCTGAGGATTGAATCTGGGTCAGATGCATGCAAGGCAAGAGTCCTCAAACTGTAATATCTCTCCAGCTCCAGTTAAGTACCTTTAAATGTTATATGTCTACTTATAAAAAGAAAAAGCAACCAAAATTTTTGTAAACAAAATACTCTGTTCTAAACTTTGAATAATCATTAGTGGCCATAAAACATCAAATCTGCTTATCACTTCTTGTATATAATCACAGAAGTGAGAAGATAATGAGTAAAAGTTTGTGACAGCCAGAAAATTATTTGGTATGTAAGATTATCAAGCATGAAAACTGGTCTCACATGGGTAAATTTTTTCTTTGTATTTTAAAATAATAATAATTTATATATATAATATATTTATTTAAGCACCATGATTAAAAGCATGTTTGTAGTTGGGTTTCAGTCATAAAAATGAACACTCCCTTTCACCGCTGCAACATTTTTACCACAGTTCCCTCCATCTCCCTACTTCCCTATTCTCTGCCTAAAATACAAGTGCCCAAAAGACACATAAAAATGCTCCACGTCACAAATTATCAGGGAGATGAAAATCAAAACAACAATGAGGTACCATCTCATGCCACAGACACTGGCAAGCATCACAAAGAACAAGAGCGAACAGTGCTGGAGGGGATGTGGTGAGAAAGGAACTCTCATTTACTGCTGGTGGGAATGCCATCTAGTCCAGTCTTTATGGAAAACTATATGGAGATTCCTCAAAAAACTGGAAATCGTGCTCCCATATGATCCAGTTATACCACTCCTAGGGATATACTCTAGGAAAACAAAAATGTAATACAGAAATGCTTTCCTATATTCCTTGCAGTACTATTTACAATAGCCAGAATTTGGAAACAATCCAGATGTCCAACAACAGATGACTGGCTAAATAAACTTTGGTACATATACACAATTGAATATAATGCAGCCATCAAGAGAGATGAAGTCATGAAATCTTCTTATACGTGGGTGGGCATGGAAATTATTATGCTGAGTGAAATAAGTCAGAGGGAGATAGACAGAGAATAGTCTCACTCATCTATGGGTTTTCAGAAAAATAAAAGACATTATTGTAATAATACCCAGAGACAGTAGAGATGAAGGCTTGAAGGACCAGCTCGTGATATGAAACTTACCACAAAGAGTGGTGAGTGCAGAGAGATAAATAACTACACTAACAATTATCATGACAATGTTAGTGAATGGGATAAGATTTTTTTTTTTGAGGTGGCAGGTCACAACCACTGGTGCTTAGGGCCATTCTCATTTGCATGCTTGACAGAGATGCTCCTGATTCTTCTTCGGGAACCATTTTGTTTTGGGGATCTGCATTTGGTTCAGGATATCTGCACGCTAGACAAGCACTCAAGCTTTATCAAACTATTTAACCTGGATTGAATATATTCCTAAGCAAAGTCATATAAGTAACTCGAATTTCTGAGCAAATGGATTGCAATAAAATATAAATAGAATTCTTCAATATATATTGTATTTTCTAAGCTTAGTCTTTAACAGAAAAGAAAATAAATTATGGTATCATAAAGGAAGCAAATATTATCCACTCTAATATCAACAATAGAAATGTAAAACATAAGAATTTAAAAAAGAAAAACTAAACTGAAGCCAAAAGCAAGCACATCATTCTTTTAGAATTTAACTTGCAATTGAGAACTCAATTTGAGTTAAAGGGAGCTAAGAAGTTATTTTAAGTTCTGTAAAATAAGGTCTTGAATAGAGAGGTATTTAAGTCCCATGTCATTAGCTCTTCTATGAACAACAAATACTCACGACTTGTTGACAGCTGTCACTAGAAGAAGAGCTCTACTTCAATACTGTCACAGAGTAGGAGGAGGAATAGGAAAAGGAAAATCTTTAAGACAGGATAAATTGTTTTTCTAGTTCCACTATTGAATGTTTATTTTTTCCTCACTTGCCAATTCTTTATGTTCTTGACAGTAAAGAGAAAACCAACATGGTTGATATGAATCATGGAATGGAATGACTTTATTTTCTTTTTGGCCTCAGCTCCAGCTGTACCTGTTAGGATGGTTACCTGAGTGTTCCAGAGGGTCAATTCTAGTTCCCTTCAATCATATAATGTACTCCTCTGTTTTCTTTTTTTTTAAATAAGCTGTCTTTTTTAAAAACCTATTTTACCTACCTTTGAATCCATTCCAACTTATGCATTATAAATTTTTAACTTCCAAAGCTCAAGGATGATTGAAAAACTATTATTTCCTTCTTGTAAGGAGAGAAAAAAACCCCTTAAAAATAAGCTTTTAACCATAGTTTTTTAAAATTCTAGTTTGAATGAAATTTAAATGAATTAGGAAGTCAGGTCAAGTTTCCTCAGTTCTAAAGAAAGTATGAGTGCCAGGCACAATGTGGTTTTATTGAACCCTCCACTCCTCAGAGTTTGAAATGTTTAGCAAATTCTGAGTTTTGAGGGTAATGGTTTGTGGTGAGCAAATTGAAGTGACCAAACCTTCAGTTGATTCTAAGTCTCTAGAGGTTAGAAAGTGCTGTATTAACTCTCTAGTTCTCAGTATATATTTACAGTAAGTGTGGGCTTTTCTTTGAAGATACTTGAATTGTTCTAATCTAGTTAAAAAATTCCATATGCATGTTGTAATGTACATCTGTTCTTTTTCTCTACTCTGCTACTTCTTCCCTCTTTCACACAGGATATTAGATTAACCCTCACGTTGCCTTGTTATAGTTGCTCCAGTTCTTTTCCACCTATCACTGACTGATTTATTCCTCTAGCAACACTTGACACAGACCATGTCAACCCTTTAATTCATATTACTCAACAGTGCTCTCATGTTAACTTAAAGTTCATTATTTTGTTCTGGTATTTATTTTTCACACAACTTCACCATATGTTGCCAACTTATTTTCTATTTTAGTCACCTATCAACCCCACTAAGAACACCCATCAACCCCCTCTGTTCTTGTTTGTTGTCCCCTCTTCAGATGCCCACTCCCACTGCTCCTTAAGATTTTATGGGTAGAGGAAGAAAGGAGAAAGAGAAGGAAAAAGAAAAGAGTGAGGAGGCAGAGAAATGAAGAAATAAGAGAAAGGAAAAAGGAAGGCAGAGGAAGAGGTAGTTTTCATGGTATTATGTGTTTGGATTGATTGCCATATTTCTTTTTTATTTAATTGAGAATTCTACAAGAAAAAAAACATTTAATCCCATCAAAAATGGGGAGAAGAAATGGACAATTTGACAAAGAAGAAATACAAATGGCCAAAAGCACATTAAAAATGCTCCACATCACTAATCATCAGGGAGATGCAAATCAAAACAACTATGAGCTACCACCTTACACCACAGAGATTGGCACACATCACAGAGAATGAGAACAAGAAGTGCTGGCGGGGATGTGGAGAGAAAGGAACTCTTATCCACTGCTGGTGGGAATGCCGTCTAGTCCAACCTTTATGGAAGGCGATATGGAGATTCCTCCAAAAACTGGAAATTGAGCTCCCATATGATCCAGCTATACCACTCCAAGGGATATTTCCTAGGAACACAAGACTACAATTTAAAAATCCCTTCCTCACACCTATATTCATTGCAGTGCTATTTATAATAGCCAGACTCTGGAAACAACCAAGATGTCCTTCAACAAATGAATGGCTAAAGAAACTGTGGTACATATACACAATGGAATATTGTGCAGCCATCAGGAGAGATGAAGTCATGAAATTTTCCTATACATGGATGTACATGGAATTTATTATGCTGAGTGAAATAAGTCAGAGAGAGAGAGAAAGACGCAGAATGGTCTCACTCATCTATGGGTTTTAAGAAAAAGAAAGACATTCTTGCAAATATTTTCAGAGACAAAAGAGAGGAGGGCTAGAAGTTACAGCTCTCTTCATGAAGCTCACCACAAAGAGTGATGAGTTTAGTTAGAGAAATAACTACACTGAGAACTATCATAACAATGTGAATGAATAAGGGAAGTAGGAAGCCTGTCTAGATTACAGGCGGGGGTGAGGTGGGGAGGAGGGAGATTTGGGACATTGGTGATGGGAATGTTGCACTGGTGATTGGGTGTTCTCTACATGACTGAAACCCAATCACAATCATGTTTGTAATTAAGATGTTTAAATAAAATATATTTATAAAAAACCCTTCAAAAATTAAAAAAAGAAAAACTTCACCTTTCATACACCATCTAACCCTCAAACCCTTATCTTTAATATTTTCTCTTCAGTTTCATGGTTGCCATTAAAAAATTCTGAGTCCTCCTAATACTTTGTGGTCTGTATTGTAACTGGCCATCCTAAATCTCACCATATAGCAGATGTTGCTCAAGCATGTAAGACCTTGTCAGAGTAGGACTACCATGTTTTAAATATAATATTATGTCTTAAATTTGTCATTGAGTGAAGAAATGATTATTGACTGAGAGGGAGACTTTGATTTTTTACCACATTACCTTGCTACTAATTGACACTATCATGAACTGAATTAATTTTTCTGATTAGAGAATGTTTATCTAGCATAGCTTTTCCTTGGAGCCACAAAAATTATCCAGGTGGACATAAATAAATAAGCTTGGATGCACTTGAGGGATGCTTTTTCTTTGTTTGCTTAAAGAAGGTAAATTTTAGTCTGGATATAATTACAGTGATTAGGGGTCATGCTTGACATGTGTCCTATAGTATTGATTCCCAGCATCATATAGTTTCCAAAGTATCACCAGGATGTGCCCTGCAGGCCCTAAGCATAGCTAGATGACCCATGTATCTCCAGCACTGCACCGCTAAAGCATCATGAGTCCCCCAACTCTTGTGCTGAACTGACAGCTTGGTTGGCAAAAAACTTCCAGTGGAGCTTCTGGTTCTACTGAGCATCATTTGGGAGATGTCTTGAAACTTGCCCTCTCCACCCACCTCACCAAAACTAGAATAAAATAAAATTAACTTAAAAAGATAGGCTTCAAGTGTTGACTTTCAGTGATATTTTTATGAAAAGAGGGTGGTAGGTCAAGTTTAGAGATCTTTGCTATAACAATAGCCCCTGTCAAAGCCAAGCTGCTGGAGATAGGCCCACGCTGATGGTGTCCATGGGGCCTTGCAGGCAATACTCTGACAAATATCTCAGTCTTTTTTATTAGAAAAGCCCAGGGGTCTATGATAAACTCCCTAGGCTGGGGGGGGTGTAGGGGAGAGAGAGAGAGAGAGAGAGAGAGAGAGAGAGAGAGAGAGAGAGAGAGAGAGAGAGAGAGAGAGAGAGAGAGAGAGAGAGAGAGAGAGAGAGAGAGAGATTTGCCATTGTGGTAAGCTGTGGGTGGGAGTTGGGGACATTGGTGGTGGGAAGTGTGCACTAGTAAATGAAGAGATGAACGTTGGAACATTGTATGATTGAAATTAACTATTTTTTTGAACAAAACTCGTAATTGAGCTTTTAAAAATATAACCCTTGAGAACTTGTCTGATCACTTATTCTCCCCATTTTTTGATGGGGTTAGATGATTTTTTCTTGTTAAGTTCTATCAGTACCTTGTATATATTCGATATTAGCCCCTTATCTGATGGGTATTGGGTGAATAGTTTCTCCCATTCTGTGGGTGGCCTTTGTATTCTAGTCACTATTTCCTTTGAAGTGCAGAAGCTTCTCAGCTTAATATAATTTCATCTGTTTATCTCAGCTTCCACTTGTTTGGAATTGGATTAAATTTGTACAATGCTTTGTGGACTATTGCCATTTTAATGATGTTAATTCTCCAGATCCATGAACTGTGTATGTGTCTTCATTTTCTTGTGTCCTCTTTTATTTCTTGAAGCAGGGTTTTGTACTTTTCTTTGTATAGGTTCTTAACCTCTCTTGTTAATTTGACTTCAAGGTATTTGAGTTTGTGTGGCACTAATCTGAATGAGATTGTTTTTTAATGTTCATTTCTTCTCTATCATTATTGGTGTATAAGAAGGCCATTAATTTTTGTGTGTTAATTTTGTAGCCTTAGGATGAAGAGCAATAGAACTGATGCCTAGAAGTTTTTTGGTAGAGTCTTTAGGGTTTTCTAAATATAGTATCATGACATCTGCAAACAGTGAGAGCTTGATTTCTTCCTTTCCTACCTGGAAGCTCTTAATATCTTTTTCTTACCTAACTGCTATGGCAAATATTTCTAGTACTATGTAGAATAGGAGTGTTGAAGGGGCATCCTTGTATTTTACCAGATTTCAGAGAAAATATTTTTAGTTTATCTCCATTGAGAATAATATTTGCCATTGGCTTGTGGTAGATGGCCTTGACTATATTGAGCAAATTTTATTCTATTTCCGTCTTTGAGAGCTTTTATCATGAATGGTGTTGCACCTTATTACATGTTTTCCCTGCATCTATTGATATGATCATATGGCTTTTATTTTTCTTCTGTTGATATGGTATATTATGTTGATTGATTTACAGATATTAAACCATCCTTGCATTCCTGGAATGAAACCTACTTGGTCATGGTATATGACCTTCTTGATGAGGTGTTGGATCTTATTTGCCAGGATTTTATTGAGGATCTTTGTATCTGTGTTCATCAGGGGTATTGACTTGTAGTTTTTTATTTTTTGTAGCATCTGTCTGGTTTTGAATGAGGGTGATGTTAGCTTCATAAAAACTATTTGGGAGTGTTTCTGTTTCTTTAATTTTCTGAAAAAGCCTAAAAAAGGATTGGCAGTAGTTTCTCTTGAAAGGTTTGATAGAATTTATTAGTGAATTCATCTGGGCCAGGGCTTTTGTTTTGGGGAGGACTTTTGATTACTGCCATTTTAATTTAATCAATAGTGATGGGTCTGTTTAGGTATGATAGATCATCCTGATTCAAGCATGGAAGATGATAAGAGTCCAAGAATTTTATCATTTCTTCCAGGTTCTCATGTTTTGTGGCATAGAATTCTCAAAGTAGTCTCTGATTATCCTTCAAATATCTGTACTATCTGTAGTGATTGCCCCTTTTCATTTCTAATCTGGTTTAATAAGTTTTTCTCTTCCTTTCTTTGTGAGTTTTGCTAGTGGTTTATCAATCTTGTGTATTTTTTCAAAGAACAAATTTTGCTTTTATTGATCTTTCCTATTATTTTTTTGGATTTCCACTTCATTGATTTCTGCTCTAAGCTTTGTTATTTTCTTCTGCCTACCTATTTGGTTCCTTTTGTTGATCATTCTCTAATTTTATAGGGTGTCTTTAAGTTATTTATGTAGGCCCTTATCCTTCCTGATGTGTCTTGCAAAGCTATAAATCAGGGGTCCTCAAAATTTTTAGACAGGGGGTCAGTTCACTGTCCCTGAGACCATTGGAGGGTCTGACTATAGTAAAAACAAAACTTATAAACAAATTCTTATGCACACTGCATATATCTTATTTTGCAATGAAGAAACAAAACAGATACAAAAACAATATGTGGCCCGCGGCCATAGTTTGAGGACCACTGCTAAATTTTCCTGTTAGTACTGCTTTTACCATGTCCCACAAATTCTGATAATTTGTGTCTTCATTTACATTTATTTCTAGGAATCTTTTGAAACCCTCTTTGATTTCATCTCTGACCCACTCTTTGTTCAATAGTGAGCTGTTTAATTGCCAGGTGTTGAAGTTTTTCTTCTGTGTTCTTTTGTAGTTTACTTCTAATTTCAGTGCATTGTGAACTGAGAAGGTAGTCTGTATAATTTCTATCCTCTTGATTTTGAGGAGGTATGTTTTATGGGTCAGCATTTGGTCTATACTGTAGAATGGCTATTCCCCTCATATTCTCCCTCATTCTATCTTCCCTCTCACCCACCTTTCCCCACCTGTCTCTGGAGCGAAGCACTTCACTCTCTCTTTCCTTTTTGCTCTGTGTTTTGCACTATTGTTAATGAAAGGGAGTCGAGCACGTCCCTTTCATAATAGCCCCTTCTCTACTCTACCTGCACCATCTGCTTTTTATGGCAAGCTTTGTAAGGGTTCTAGTGGTTCTTTTAAATCTAATTATCTCTATAGATCTTGGAGTATGTCATTCTTAAAGCACAAGTCTGTATGTACTAAGACTCAATCATTAACAGATTACAGTAAATATATATTTTGACTTTGGATTCTTTTGTTGGGGGTGAAAGGGTCATAACTGGTAGTTCTCAGGTTTTATTCCGACTCTGTGGTCAGGGACCCTTATGGTAGAATTTAGGATTGATCCTAGGTTGAAAGTGTGTAAGGCAAGCATCTTAATCTGTCTCTCCTGGCCCTTAGATTATGATCTGTGTCTAGCTGGTGTACCTACTCTATAACAAGTATTATTTTTACTTTACTATTTCATTTATTTCATCCTTAGTAGGATCAGAACTTGAGACTATAATGCAACTGAAAAATAATAAATACATACCAGGTAATTGACATTTTCCATTCCATCATTTTATAGACGTGGATGCTGTGAAGCTAGTAATACTAGGTATAGTTTACATGTAAGAAATGGAATGGGAGAATTTAGTAATTTATTCAGTATCACAAAACTAATTAGTAGAAAAGCAGGAACTAGAACTTGGGTCTACTTTCTTTTGAAGAGGATTCTATTATAGTTCTTCTTTTATCCAACAGAACACCTTATTTTTCTTGAGCTACAGTGAGGTATCACACTACTTGGGAATCTCAATTTTCTTTCCTTAAAAAGTGCAGTAAGATAAAACTAATAAAAGGAAATGTAAAATATGATTCAGGCAAATTCAAAGCAAAATAAATACAAGTATATAAAGTCAGCAAAGTTATAGGGCCCTGGGATATAGTTCAGTCCTTGGTGGCAGAGGACTGCCCAAGAACCTTGAGGTGTATGTGCCTCTTAGAACAATAAGAGAATAAATCAACAAAGATTTAAAGGTTGAAGAATAAAATTGTTATCACTGAGGAAAAATGAAGAGTGATAAACATGGCATTGCTAATATTGAAAGGCAATTTTAAAAATAACTAGAAAAAAGTCAGTGAAGGAATTTCATAGTATAATTGGGGAGTGATTCATTGTATATAATTTTTCTGTTTCTCTCATTAAATGTATAGTTAGTGGAATATTAGGACGTACATAATAAATCATTTGCATTTTAATATTGAAAGCGCATGACATCAAAAACATAAATATCAATACTATCTTGAGCATGTAACTATGATAACAATAAAAAACATGCATTGTGGACATTTAATTTAGTGTGATTTGATTATTATGCTATTATACAAAGATAATCATAGATGTTGGTTAGTACCTCAAACTTTGGAAAAGACAGTTTTGTTGTGTACATAGAGTGGAGCAGCAGATTCTGTGGAAGGGAAAGAGTGGGAGGTATTTGGGAAAACAGGCTGCTCAAAATAAAACTGTGACAGGATGTACACAGTCCTTCTGTTTAACCATTTTAGAGCCAAACTTAATGCCACCTAAACTTTCCTAAAGAATGATTTTTTTTGTGAGATGTGATCTAAGATGTGATTATCTTATTTGTCTAACATGGCCATTTGACATTCTCTTTCTTTTTCTTTCCCTTTTTTTAAAAAATGTCCTTTTATTGGGGTCATGGGAGAGAGGAAGAGTCCTTACAATAATAAGTAATATATGATCAGGGGTGGTTATCTAATATATATATAAGCTATATTATAATAGCTTTCAAAGAACAAAAATAAGACCTTTCATAATTTTTGTCTAAAATTGGTATTTTTGTCCATTCTGAGATTTTTTTTTGGATATATCCAACAGCGCTCAGGGTAACTCCTAGATCTATGCTCAGGAATCACTCCTGGCAGACTCGGGGGACCATATGGAATTGCCGGGATTCGAACTGCAGTCCTTCTGCATTCAAGGCAAATGCTTTACCTCCATGCTATCTCTCCAGGCCCTTATTCTGAGTTTTTCTTGGTGTTCAGAGTAAAAGGGTGAGAGACAAATATTCACTGAGCAACTACTCTGTGCAAGGTACAATCCTGGCATTGCTATTGCCTATATGATATCCTAGAGCAAGGGAGGATGAAGGGGAGGGAGGAAGGAAGTGAGAGATGGAGCGAGAATGAGTGAGACTGAATGGGAATGAATTTAAATATATAGAATTTTTAGGGCAGTATTTTTGCCTGAAACTAGCCATAGGAAAGGGACAGAGTGGGGATTTTACCATTTTTACTACTTCTGTTTCAAGGAAATAGTTGAGACTAAAAACGCCTAAAAAGAGCCAGAGAGAGTTTAGTGGGCAAGGAAGGCTCTTGCTTTGAAAATGGCCAACCTGAGTTTAATCCGGGATGTTCCATATGATCCCCTGAGCAATTCTTGAATCAAGAGTTAGGAGTAACTTCTGAGTACCACTGGGAGTGGTCCAAAAACAAAGAGTCAAACAAAGAATAACATTTGCCTAGAAATGCTCAAATAAAGTGTAAAATAAGAGAAAGAACAAGATGAATGATTTAGTAAGCTCCACTATAAAGAGAAGGATCTATCACTTTGTCCCTCAGTGTTTATGATGTCAGATGGATCTATCAATCACTTTGTCCCTCAGTGTTTATGATGTCAGATGCCTGTTCTTCCAAAGAGTAAGATTCAAAGTGGATTAGAAGTTGAGACAAGGTGCGGGTGAGACAGAGAGGAGAAAAAGGAAGGTGGAAAGAGAAGGGGCATTAAGCTTCCAGGAGAGGTGGTCTCTGTACCAATAGTTCAATCTAAGAAGTGCTGTTGAAGCTTCTAACATAGTTTTTTTCTGTACTATCCTCTTAAACCCACGAGGGTATGAGATTTCCCAACAGTGAGATCATGTTCATTCTCACAGCACTTGGGTCTTGTATGCCTCTTCAGGCATGGTGAAGATCAAGAAATTCAAAAGAGGGTTCAGTGGGCACAAACTGTCTTTAAAAAATACATCCCTGATGCCCGCCCAGTGGTTCCCGACTGTGAGAAACTGTAAGTGTTGCCTGTGCATGTTTTTCCACTGTCCTGTCTCCTGAACCTCTTGAAAGTGGGCCGAAAAGGGCCCAGAAAAATAGCTCTCCAGAGGCTCATCCAAGGGCCAAACACCAAGGAACTGTGTCTGACCATGAAAACCGGCTATCCGCAGTATTCTGCAGAAAGGCAAGTCCCCTGTTTGTGGCGTCAGGCTGGGAATATCTACGCCCGCCCAGTAGTTCCCGACTGTGAGAAACTGTAAGTGTTGCCTGTGCGTGTTTTTCCACTGTCCTGTCTCCTGAACCTCTCGGGAGTGGGCCAAAAAGGGCCCAGTAAAATAGCTCTCCCAGAGGCTCCAGAAGAGCATGGCTGCTCCGCACTCTTTCTAACCAATGAACCCCAACACATCACGCAGAAAAAAATCACACTACAAGCATGACAATGGGGAAACCTCGCAGGCAAACACCATGCACAGAGAATGAAGGTAATAGCGCGGATGACCTAAAAAATTCTAACCATCTGATTAACCTCTCGGATAAGGAGTTTAGCACAAAGTATGTGAAGTGTTTGCTAGTTTTTTCTCTTGTTCCAGCTCTGAAACGTTAAGTTTTTAATTGCTGTGTTGTAGGAAGGGATAGAGTGGAAGGAGAGGTAGATATGGGTAACTATGGAACTATTTCAGCTCAAAACATGTGAAATGACCCATGAGAAGAATTCTCCTTGCTTGTCCCAAGATCTCATCCATTCCTTCACCCTTCTTTCCTGACTTTTCCAAACACTAACAAGAGTTTAGTTTTTTCCAGATACTACATTGGATTGGGGATGCAAAGATTATGAAGATACCGGCTCTTTTCTCCTCATTTCCTGTCAAGATGAGATAATTCTCATTTCTCCACAGCAGTGTGTGTGTGTGTGTGTGTGTGTGTGTGTGTGTGTGTGTGTGTGTGTGCGCGCGCGCATGTGTATTGGGGATGGGGGAGGGTTGGAATCTGTTCTTTCTCTGCTTTTCCAGAAGACAGGCAGTGTGGTTAGATAATTAAACAAGATCCTCATGGACTTGCCTCAGTTACAATGCCTGACTATGCACTCTTTTGAAGAGATCCATGTTTACCACAATCCTACTGTTCTTCTTGGATTCTTTGCCAGTGAGGTTATCTAACTAGCCGAAGCTTACAATGCGGTAATGAACTGGATTACAAAAAGAGTAATTCTACAGGGTAATCTTACCCTATAGCAAGACTACAGATCAACTCTTGCTTCCTTTCACTTACTAGTCTTTTGAGTAAAATAATAAAAAATTTCCCACACAGTTCAGTCTCTAAATTATTTATGTTTTATTTTGTTTTGTTGGGAGAGGGGCACAATTGGTATTGCTCAAGACTCACTCCTGTGTCTATGCTTTAGGATCAATTTTGGTCACTTAAAGGACCATATGCAATGCTATAGAATGAACCAGAGTCAGCTGCATGCAAGGTAAACACCTAAACTTAATTTTTAACAATATCTTTATTTAAGCACCATGATTAAAAAAAATGTTTGTAGTTGGGTTTCAGTTAAAAAAGAACACCCCCTTCATCAGTGCAACCTTACTACCACCAATGGCTCCTTCCTCCCCATCCCCTATCTGTAATTTGAGACATTCTATTTCTCTCACTCACTACTACTGTCATGCTAGTTTTTAGTGTACTTATTTCTCTAACTCATTCACCACACTTTGTGGTAAGTTTCATATCATGGGCTTGTCCTTCTAGCCCTCATCTCTACTGTCTCTGGGTATTACAATGTCTTTTATTTTTCTTAAATCCCACAGATATGTAAGACTATTCTATGAATATCTCTCTCCCTCTGACTCATTTGACTCAGCATAATAGTTTCCATGTCTATCCATGTATAGGACAATTTCAAGATTTCATTTTTCCTGACAGCTGCATTGTGTATATGTACCACAATAAGCACCTAAACTTCTGTTTTATCTCTCCAGCTCTATACAGTGCACTCTCAATAAAGTTCTATGTGATGCATACAGATAGCCCCAGTCAGAATACATTCTAGGAAACATTCTTTAACCAACCAAGTACTACTTTAATGTAAATTAGTTTCCAATTAGATTGGAGATAAGTTCTAGTGGAAGTAGATTGAAGGCCAACCTATATATAGTTCTATGTCAGAAGGAAAGTTTTATGGAGGAGGTTAATTTTGGGTTAAGGGGCAGAGAGGAGAAAGTGTATATCTGAAAAGTCTTCCCTGTTCTTTCTAGAGGTGATTGGTGTTCAGTATTCTCACAGCAATTCCTTCCCCAATTAATAGTCAACAAAACATGTATACCTGCATATCAGACTTGTTATCCTTGCTCTCACAGTTACTTCTTTGAGGACAAGGGCACTGCCTAAAGTACCTTTTAATTCCAGCGCTTAGCATATGAAATAGTTAAAGAAAGTGTGAAAATAAAAAGAAAAAATATCTCACTCAGTAATTTTGCTCAGAAGTCTTACAACAACATCACTGAGTTAATAATATCTATCATTATATAAGCAGAGAAACAGAGTACCGAAAGGTTAAGGTATTGAGTTTTTTGAAAAAAGTATAATAAGTAAAAAAGAGTCCCTACACCTTTCATTAATTAATACATTTTTTGCCACATGCAATAGAATTAATTAAAATGTCAGGTTTATATTGAACTAAAACTAGTGTTTTAACCTTCCCATCTTTGAAAATAAACTATTTTCAGTCACCAACTTTCTGATCCAAATTAAAGGGATGGATGCGAAATCATCACTTCGGTAAGCAACTTATATAGGACAAATCTGAATCCAGCCTATGTGCTAATCCAATTTTCCAAATGAATGGAAATTAATCTCTTTCTCAAAATGCCAGGTACCAACTCTTGGTTAAAAGCAAATCTGTTGAGCTTCTTCAATGTCCTAGAGAATATATATCCCTTACACTAATGACAAGTCACAATTTGCCCTTTTGAGACTGGGATGGGTTGACAGATTTCACACAAAGAATGAAGAGTGAGGAGTGTGCTATTTGGAGACTTTCCGGAACTATTTTTCAAAGTATCAGAAGGATCACAACAGGGCGTAAAGTTCAGAAGTTCAGCAAAGTTTAAAGAGCTTTCACCCTGGAAAGATTTCATTAATTTCTCCTCTTTTTACTGTACACCCTGATGAATACCACAGTTAAAAATTTCTCAATGACTTGGTCAAAACCCACTCAAAATTATGCCAAGAATCTGTTTTTAAAGCTATGTTGTCAAAATATGTAGCCTTGAGCGGTTTTGATAATTCAAGAAGTATCTGATTTTCAGTAACCATCTTTCAGTTATATTGAATTTCCAATTGTTTCAGAAGCCCCAACTGTTGAGATATTTTCTCAAAAGCAATAAAATTTTTTATAAATTTACCTTAAGAATCTTTATTCTTGAATGACTCTAAAGTAAAATGTATTCTTAAAAAATTTCAATTTATTTTTAAAATTTAAGCCTGGAGAGAAGCTTTACAGCGAATAACAAGTCTTAAATAATAAAACTTCTGTAATAACGGAAAAGTAGTATATTGCTTTAATTAATTTACAAGGCTGAGAATTAACCCTCAATGTTTAAGAAAATTGAGAATGTTCACTGATGACAGTGTCTGCTTTGTAAGTATAAGATTTTGAGTTTGATGACTAGTGTCACCTGCATGAGCTGGGAAAATTCTGGAAGCTGTTTATTTGTTTGTTTGGAAGCTCTATTGTTTGCAACCCCCAGTGTGATAAGATTTCTGGCCATACTATAACGAGATGTGCGTAAGCATCCTCTGTAACTGAAGGATGCAATTCCTGGTAAACACTTCAATTGAAAAACGTGTGAGCGTTTGGCCAGGAATACAATACTTTCATGAATATGTGTACAAACTTTGCAACTAGTGGAGTATGACCTCTGGCAAGCAGCACAATTGAGTTGTGTGAGTACCAGAATTAGACATGTGGCACCTGGTCTTCACAACAATATCTATTATCTCATGAGAGGAACAGGGAGAGTATGGGAAAGAAAATTTAGTATCCCAAACTATCACTGATGAATTAAAAAATCTAAAATGGGCCACTTACTATGATAGAAATGAAAAGCCAAAGAAACAAATAATTCCAAGGTGACTGTAGGTGTGTGAATGCAACAAGGGATGCTTTGGGAAATGTGGGAGGGCACTTTTGGCTATTATCACATGATGAAATGGGCCAAAATAAACTTATTGGAAGAAAGCCAGGGATAATGGATGTCTCAAAGTAATATAAGACAGT
The DNA here is from genome assembly GCF_024139225.1 of Suncus etruscus. NCBI lineage: Eukaryota > Metazoa > Chordata > Mammalia > Eulipotyphla > Soricidae > Suncus > Suncus etruscus. The sequence goes on along the minus strand of NC_064862.1, from coordinate 4,101,872 downwards.
TTCGTTCCCCAAAGACTTGTGTATCTCATTCAACTTTTCATGGCTCATTCATAAATGTGAAAGCCACTGTATCTTAAGCCTAGAAACAAATTCTTTTCTTTTATCCTTTATTACCACATAGGTACAACTTACTTTTTGTCTTAATATTAGCTTTTTAGGAATGTATCTGATGAGTAAGTCAAGGGAAGGAAAAAATGTTGGCAGGGAAGGGCATTGGATGGGACTTGATCAGAGATTGTTCTCCATCCTAGGAAATCACCAATGGTAAGACTTCCTGGAATATTTGATTTTGTTGCCCACCAAATAGGTCTTTATCAGTCTGCATTAGTAGCTGTCACAGCAACTGCAATCTGCAAGTAACAGTGCTATTGTACTTCTAAGTGGTGATAGCCTAGTAGTTACATATTAAAAATGCAGAAAGTGACAGATTACTTTCTTTGTGTTTTTGCTTTACAAAATAGTTAAGATGTATAATGATTTTTGGAAACTTATGTTAATAAGTTAGCTGTACATAAAAGGAAGCATTAGACCTGAGAGGATTGAGTCATTCTACTAGGTTAAAACTTAGCTAATAAAGATGGTTACGTTACATAAATATTCCTATTTATCTGTGTCAGGGAGAGATCTGCTCTCTTTTTAGATTCATAGCTGCAAGAAGGAACCAAGGTTAGAATTCCCCCAAATCCTAACATTCACATAACATTATATTTTATTATATTTTAAAACACATATATCTAAACAAATATTTGATTTTTATCTTTCTTTTTGCCACACTTGTTGGTGCTTAGGGCTTACTATGAACTGAGCTCAGGGGTCATTCCTGGCAGTGCTCAGGACACCATAGGGATTGTCAGAAATTGAATGTGGGTTGGCTGTGTGCAAAGGCAAACAACATTTCTGCTGTGTTATTGCTATTCTATAATTGACATTTTTAAATCAAACAGGATCACTGTTACTTAAATTTGTTTTATCTTAATTTGGCATCAATATAAAGCAGATTTGATGTATAATTATATTTTTCATATACTTTTTTATTTGTTTTTGGGCCACACCTGGCAGGCTCAGAGGCTACTCCCGGCTCTGGGCTCAGAAGTTATTGCTGGTTGAATCTGGGGACCACACTGGATGTCGGGGATCAAACCCCGGTCGGCTGCATGCAAGGCAAATGCCCTGCTCATTGGGCTAAGGCTCATATGACTGTGCCCAGTCATAGTATATATTTTAAAATAAAGATGTAGTGATTAAAGCAAGAGTTGTATTAACAACAAGAACCTTTTTTTTTTTTTACAATAAGATCCTTTTCTGAACGTTTTTAATTGCATACTGAACTTGAGAAATAGTACTAGAGGGTTATGTACTAAAGAAGTTCACTGGCTTGTAAACCATTCCTTCAAGACAAAGAACAGTCTAGCTATATTCTTTCAATTTCTTTGTTTTTATAGAAAAATATGTTCTTTTGCCTGAGAGTGTATTTCAAATATTAATGCTTTATTATAAATATTTAAAGCTACAAAGTAATATATAAAACATAATGCCTATACCACATAATATTGACAACCTTCATGAAAATGTTTTATCAAACTCTTAAAATAAAACTCTTCAACCAATATTGTGTACACGTTATGGACTATTATATATTAGCAAATATAGGATGTCTTTGCCATAGCAATAAGTCATTTTGAATAAATATCTTCAATAATTTTCTTTTTTATTCAATAAATATTTGTGCAATGCATTGTTAGACACTAGGATAGATCACTGAGCAAAATTAAGCTCCTCCCTCTTTTCCCTCATACCTGGAAATACTCAGGAATTAATCCTGGCTCTCTGGTCAGGAATCATTCCTGGAGTTGCTTAGGGGACCATATGGAATGCCAGGTATCCAACCCATGTCTTACTCATGGCAAGCACCTGATCTCCACTGTACTATCTATTGGAACCCAATAAAGATCCTTTTCTTGAGAACCTTATATTTTATTAATGCAAGAATAAAAGCAAAGCTGATTTTCACTAACTCCAAGTGATAGCATCTATTGTCAGTATTAATTTTACTGGCAGCCATTTTGGGTCTTGATGTTCCCAGTGGCCTGAGATTGGATTTCTTCAGCATTCCTATTAGTGGACTTGCCAATGATACAATACAAGTGTGGCAATGGGGAAATAACACAGGCCATCACCAGGTAAAGAGAATGAAGATGGCAACTCTGAAGATTTGAAAATGGCCAACCACCTAGTTAGTCTCTCAGACATGGAGTTTAAAGAAGAAATATGGAGTATGTTTACAGAACTCAAAGAAAATATAGAGCAGAACACTAATAAGAATCAAGAGAATATGAAGATAAAAATCAGAAAAACTCCAAACTGAAATATCACGTGAAATAATAGGCTGAAAAACTCAGTAGACAAATTGAAGGACTCAGTGCATAAGCTCTCCAACAGGGTAACAGCAGCTGAGGATAAAATTAGTGTGCTGGAAAATGCGATGCATAACAACTCCATAGAGCAGAAGAGATCAGAAAAAAGCCTTAAAGCAAAAAATCAGACAATGGAAAAATTACTCAAAGAATGTGAACTGATGAAAATAGAAGTCTTTAATAAGCTCAACAGAAACAACTTAAGAGTTATTGGAGTCCCAGAGACCCAGGAATAAAATCTTTAGGAAGAATAAACAATCAAGAACATCATTAAAGAGAAACTACCAGAGCTAAAGAATACATGCGACCAAATCCTGCATGCCCAAAGAGTACCAACTAAAAGGAACCCCAAGAAAAACACCCTGAGACATCCTAGTCACAATGACTAATCCCACAGATAGAGACAGAATACTGAAAGCAGCAAGATCAAAAAGGTAAACTACATTCAAGGGAGCATCCTTGAGATTTACAGCAGACCTGTCACAAGAAACACTCAAGGCCAGAAGGCAGTGGTGGGACATAGTGACAAAACTCAATGAAATAAATGCTTTGCCTAGAATACTGCACCCAGCCAAACTCACTTTCAGGTTTGAAGGAAGTATACATGGTTTCACAGATAAACAACAGCTCAGAAACTTTACAAACTCAAAACCAGTCTTAAAAGAAAATCTAAATTATCTACTTTAAGACAAGACTGACCAACAGACACACCAAAATTCGACACAAAGATGGCATTAAATCCCATTCTTTCTCTCAATGTCTATGGACTAAATGCACCAGTTAAGAGACACAGAGTGGCTAAATGAATGAAAAAACTCAATCCAACCTTCTGCTGCCTACAAGAAACACAGCTGAATAGTTAGAACAAACATAGACTCAAAATAAAAGGCTGGAGGAAAATCATCCAAGCAAATACACCCATAAAAAAGCTGGAGTGGCCATACTAATATCAGATGATGCAAATTATATACTCAGGAAAGTTGTAAGGGACAAAGATGGACATTTTGTATTAATCAAGAGATATGTATAGCAGGAAGAAAACACTCTTCTAAACATATATGCACCAAATAAGAGGTCAATAAAATATTTAATACAATTATGGACAAATCTGAAAAAGGATACCAATAAGAACACAATAATTGTGGGACACCTCAACATGGCTTTGTCAGCACTTGATAGTTCAACCATACTAAAACCCAACAAAAATATACTAGATCTGAAAAGAAAAATGGAAAAAAGAGGAGTAGTAGATATGTATAGGACACTCCACCACCAGAAACCTGGATATATATGCTTCTCCAATGTACATGAGTCATTCTCCAGGTGAGAAAACATGCTGGCACATTAAAATATACCTCCATAATATCGAGAGAATAGAGATTTTGCAGGCTACCTTCGCTGACCACATGGCTCTGAAATTAGATGTGAACTACAAAGAGACACAGAAAAAAAAACACTTTAACAGTATAAACTGAACAACCAATGGGTCTGATATAAAATCAAAGAGGAAATAAAACTTTCCTGGAAACAAATGACAATTAAGACACAAAGTTTTAAAACTTATAGGACACAGCAAAAGCAGTCCTGAGAGGAAAATTTATAGCTTTGTAAGCACACATAAGGAAGGCAGAGGGGGCATACCTGAATAGCTTAATGAAGCAGTTCATAGAATTAGAAAGTGCTCAACAAAAGGAACCAAAAATAGGGAGACAAAAGAAATAACAAAGCTGAGAGCAGAAATCAGCAAAGTGGAAACCCAAAAAAACAATTTAAAAGATTAACAAAAGCAGAAGTTGGTTCTTCTAAAAAATAAACAAGATTGATATACCATTGGCAAATCTAACAAAGAAAGAGAGAGAAACTTAATAACTTGTATTAGAAATGAAAAGGGGGAGATCACAACAGGTTCTGCAGAGATTTAAAGGGTAATCAGAAACTACTTTGAGAAACTCTATGCCACTAAAACCTGGAAGAAATGGATAAATTCTTGGACTCTTTATAACCTCCTCTGGTTGACTAAAGAGGATGTAGCTTATATAAATACTCCAATAACTATGGAGGAAATTAAAACAGTAATCAAATGTCTGCCCAAAAACAAAAGTACAGGCCCAGATGGATTCACTAATGAATTCTTTCAAACCTTTCAAGAGGAACTACTACCAATCCTGGCAAGACTCTTTCATGAAATTGAAAATATGGGAACACTTCCAAATAGCTTTTATGAAGCCAACATCACCTTGATACCTAAACCAGACAGAGATGCTACCAAAAAAGAAAATTACAGACCAATAGCCCTGATGAACACAGATGCAAAGGTCCTCAACAAAATCCTGGCAAATAGGATTCAATGCCTCATTAAGAAGATCATACACTATGATCAAGTAGGTTTCATCCCAGGAATGCAAGGATGGTTTAACATCCGTAAATCTATCAACATAAAACACAACATCAACAACAAGAAAAGTAGAAATCACATGATCATATCAATAGATGCAGAGAAAGCATTTGATAAGGTCCAACAACCATTCTGGATAAAAACTCTCAGCAAGATGGGAATGAAAGGAATCTTTCTCAATATAGTTAAGGCCATTTAGCACAAGCCAATGGCAAATATTATCCTCAATGGAGAAAAACTAAAAGCCTTCCCTCTAAATTCTGGCACAAGACAAGGCTGTCTTCTCTCACACTTCTATTCAACATAGCACTGGAAGTACTCACTATAGTGATTAGGCAAGGAAAAGATATTAAGGAAATCCAGATAGTAAAGGAAGAAGTCAAGCTCTTGCTGTTTGCAGATGACACGATACTCTACTTAGAAAACCCTAAAGACTCTACCAAAAAGCTTCTAGAAACAATACACTCATATGGCAAGGTGGCAGGCTACACAATTAACACAAAAAAATCAATGACCTTTTTCTACAACAATAATAATAGGGAAGAAATGGACATTAAGAAAACAACCCCGGGCCCGGAGAGATAGCACAGCGGTGTTTGCCTTGCAAGCAGCTGATTCAGGACCAAAGGTGGTTGGTTCGAATCCCGGTGTCCCATATGGTTCCCCATGCCTGCCAGGAGTAACCCCTGAGCACCGCCTGGTGTGGCCCAAAACCAAAAAAAAAAAAAAAAAAAAAAAGAAAACAACCCCATTCACATTAGTGCCACACAAACTCAAATATCTTAGAGTCAACTTAACCAAGGACATGAAGGACCTATACAAAAACTATAAAACCCTTCTTCAAGAAATAAGAGAGAACACACGGAAATGGAAACACATACCCTGCTCATGGATTGGCAGAATTAACATAATTAAAATGGCAATACTGCCCCATTCATTGCACAGATTTAATACAATCTCTCTAAAGATACCTATGACATTCTTCAAAGAAGTGGATCAAACACTTTTGAAATGAATTTGGAACAATAGACACCCTCAAATAGCTAAAGCAAATCCTTGGGAAAAAGAATATGGGAGGCATTACTTTTCCCAACTTTAAATTTATTACAAAGCAATAGTTATCAAAACAGCATGGAAATGGAATAAAAACAGACTCTCAGAGCAGTGGAATAGGCTTGAATACTCAGAGAATGTTCCACAGACATACAATCACCTAATTTTTGATAAAGGAGAAAGAAATCCAAAATAGAGCAAGGAAAGCCTCTTCAACAATAATGTTGGCACAACTGGCTAGCCACTTGCATAAAAGAGAATTTAGTCCCCCAGCTAACATCATGTATGAAGGTAAAATCCAAATGGATTAAAGACTTTGATATCAGACCTGATACCATAAGGTATAAAGAACAACATGTAGGTAAAACACTTTATGACATTGAGACTAAAGGCAACTTCAAGGAGGAAACTGCATTCTCCAAACAAGTGAAAGCAGAGATTAACAGATGGGAATATATTAAGCTGAGAATCTTCTGCATCTCAAAGTGCCCAGGATACAAGAGCCACCCACTGAGTGGGAGTAACTATTCACCCAGTACCCATCAGATAAGGTTCTAATATTCAAAATATACAAGACACTGAAAGAACTTTACAAGAAGAAATATCTAATCCTATCAAAAATTGGGTAAAAGAAATGAAAGTCATGAAATTTTCCTATGCATGGATGTACATGTAATATATTATGCTGAGTGAATAAGTGAATAAGTCAGAGAGAGAGAAAAGCAGAATGGTTTCACTCATCTATGGGTTTTAAGAAAAATGAAATACATTCTTGTAATAATTTTCAGAGACAAAAGAGAGGAAGGCTGAAAGTTTCTGCTCACCTCATGAAGCTCACTACAAAGAGTGATGAGTTTAGTTAGAGAAATAACTACATTCTGAACTGTCCTAATAATGAGAATGTATGAGGGAAATGGAAAGCCTGTCTAGAGTACAGGCGGGGGTGGGGTGGAGAGGAGGGAGATTTGGGACATTGGTGATGGGAATGCTGCACTGGTGATGGGGGGTGTTCTTTACATGATAGAAACCCAAACACAATTATGTTTGTAATCAAGGTGTTTAAATATAATATTATTTAAAATTTTTACATAACAAAGTCATTTTGACATTTTTGTTTGTATAATTTTATTTATTTATTTATTTTTGGAATTTAGTCTTTTGTTAAGGCCTTGCACATATTTATTGTACCCCATTTAAATATAGAGTTTAAGGAACTGGACTTAAGAATTTTCTAATACTTTGGCTAAAAGTTTTGTCCTTCATATGTAATTTAAATCAAAGCACTTAAGTCCTGAAATTACCTTGAACCTCAATCTTTTGCATTTAATATCTTATGTAAACTATTACAGAAGTCTCTAATTATCATTGAACGCAGTGTATGTTCCTTTTCTTAATCCTCTTATTTAAGACTTAAAAATGTCACAGGGTGATTTAAGGTAGTGAGAGCTGTTAAATAGAGAATTCAAAAATACTTTATAAAAGAACACTCATGTCATAAGACTACAGTGACATGTCTTATTAATTTCCATATACTGAGTATTTCTTACTTACCCAACTATTAAAGTTAGATGAAATCCATCCATTATATTATTCTGGTAGTCAGTTCCAAAGAGCTAAAATAAAAACTACTCCTTAGATTATTTTCAAAATCTCAGGTGGCACCACTGGCCTTTGTACATTCCGCAAGTGGAGATTTTAAAAGTTAGAAATCTAAACATTTCACAAAGATTGTTTTGAAGTTCTATTTAATAAAGCTGTTTAAAATAATTAACTCTGAGGCTCTTAACATTCTGAGAAGTCATGAGTCTCTGAAGAAAAAAGTGAGTTAGGGTCAAAATAGCCTTTGTATTAGTAGTTTTGGTTATTTTGTAATTCTTTCTACATGGATTTGTGAATTCCCAATTAAGAGAACATTTGACTAACCAGAACATACTTGTCTTTCAATAAATTAATCAAATATGTTTTTAAAGTCTTTTTCTGAGATATTATAATTCATTTGCCTATGAACATGATGTTTAAATAATATTAAGATATATTGGCATTAGAATTAAGAATAATATTGACATTTTGGGCAACTAGCTATTGCCCTTGAAGAATAATTATTGGCCAGCTTAATGAAAAGGAAAAATGTGACAGGGAAAATATTCTAAGAGAAGAGTTTCTTTAAAAATAGAAATTTCGTTTGCTTTTTCCCCCACAACTGGAGTTGAATGCTTGGTGCATTGTAGGAACTCAGTTAATAAGCTGCTGAGTAAAGGAGTCCATCTCAGTAGCAACAGTATATTGGAGGTTCACTCAAAGATGCAGCTATCTGAGAATGGGGTAGGGTCTTCTAGCATAGGGTTATAGAGATGAGCTGTGGAGTCCATAGGTGGCCAATAAGTCTGACCATGCTCATTCAATTTTGTGGATCTCTTCATCCTCTCAAAGACTCCACTTTACTTTGTCAATTAAGAGTACTAACAGCAATAAGAACATTTTCAAAAGTAAAAGTAAGATTATATATGTATCTAGACATATCCAGCAATAGAATCTTTTAAAAAACAACTAATGTTAGAATTACAAATATACACCTAATATTGATACTGGATGGAGACTCTGGGCTTTCTATGTAACAAATCTGAAATAAAGTCAAATGAGAGGACATGTAGATGATATTTTTATAAAACAAGTTGACAAGTAAATCTTGATTTTAGGTATATAAATTTGAGCTAAGAGTACTGAAGTGATAGAGAACACCAATTTTGTTTTGTAATCTAGTTTTGATATTAAAAGACTACTTGGATCAGATAAATAATATAGTGGGTAGAGTACTTATCTTGAATGCACCCCCCAGTATCCCAGATGATCCTCTAGGCCCTGTCAGGAATGAAACCTGAGCGCAGAGTCAGAAATAAGCCCTGAGCATTGCCTCGTATGTGCTCATACAAAACAAAACAACAACAACTAAAGAAACAGCCACTTGCTTTCGAATACAAAGGAGACTCATATAGCAAGGTGCCAGGCTATAAAATTAGCACACAAAAATCAATGGCCTTTCTATACACCAATAGTAATAAGAAAGAAATGGACATTTAAAAAACAACCCCATTCACAATAGTGCCACACAAACTCAAATATCTTGGAATCAACTTGACTAAAAATGTAAAGGACCTATACAAAGAAAACTATAAAACTCTTCTGCAAGAAATAAGAGAGGACAAGTGGAAATGGAAGCACATACCCTGCTCATGGATTGGCAGGATTAACATCATTAAAATGGCAATACTCCCCAAAGCATTGTTCAGATTTAATGTGATCCCTCTAAAGATACCCATGACATTCTTCAAAGAAGTGGATCAGGCACTTTTGAAATTCACTTGGAACAATAAACACCCTAGAATAGCTAAAGCAATCATTGGGAAAAAGAATATGGGAGGAATTACTTTCCCCAACTTTAAACTTTACTAGAAAGCAATAGTTATCAAAACAGCATGGTATTGGAATAAAGACAGGCCCTCAGATCAGTGGAATAGGCTTGAATACTCAGCGAATGTTCCCCAGACATACAATCACCTAATTTTTGATAAAGGAGCAAGAAATCCTAAATGGAGCAAAGAAAGCCTCTTCAACAAGTGGTGTTGGCACAACTGGATAGCCACTTGCAGAAATTTAATTTAGACCCCCAGCTAACATCATGTACGAAGGTTAAATCCAAATGGATGAAAGACCTCGATATCAGACCCGAAACCATAAGATATATAGAACAACACGTAGGTAAAACACTCCAGGACATTGAGACTAAAGGCATCTTCAAAGAGGAAACAGCACTCTCCAAGCAAGTGAAAGCAGAGATTAACAGACGGGAATATATTAAACTGAGAAGCTTCTGCACCTCAAAAGAAATAGCTCCCAGGATACAAGAGCCCCCCGCTGAGTGGGAGAAACTATTCACCCAATACCCATCAGACAAGGAGCTAATCTCCAAAATATACAAGGCACTGACAGAACTTTACAAGAAAAAAACATCTAATCCCATCAAAAATGGGGAGAAGAAATGGACAGACACTTTGACAAAGAAGAAATACAAATGGCCAAAAGACACATGAAAAAATGCTCCACATCACTAATCATCAGGGAGATGCAAATCAAAACAACTATGAGGTACCACCTCACACCCCAGAAATTGGCACACATCACAAAGAATGAGAACAAGCAGTGCTGGGGGGATGTGGAGAGAAAGGAACTCTTATCCACTGCTGGTGGGAATGCCGTCTAGTTCAACTTTTATGGAAAGCAAGATGGAGATTCCTCCAAAAACTGGAAATCGAGCTCCTATACAACCCAGCTATACCACTCCTAGGAATATACCCTAGGAACACAAAAATACAATACAAAAATTCCTTCCTTACACCTATATTCATTGCAGCACTATTTACCATAGCAAGACTCTGGAAACAACCAAGATACCCTTCAACAGAGGAATGGCTAAAGAAACTGTGGTGCATATACACAATGGAATATTATGCAGCCGTCAGGAGAGATGAAGTCATGAAATTTTCCTATACATGGATGTACATGGAATCTATTATGCTGAGTGAAATAAGTCAGAGAGAGAGAGAGAGAGAGAGAGAGAGAGAGAGAGAGAGAGAGAGAGAGAGAGAGAGAGAGAGAGAGAGAGAGAAACGCAGAATGGTCTCACTCATCTATGGGTTTTAAGAAAAATGAAAGACATTCTTGCAATAATAACTTTCAGACACAAAAGAGAAAAGAGCTGGAAGTTACAGCTCACCTCAGGAAGCTCACCACAAACAGGGATGAGTTTAGTTAGAGAAATAACTATGTTTTGAACTATCCTAATAAGGAGAATGTATGAGGGAAATAGAAAGCCCGTCTAGTACAGGCGGGGGTTGGGTGGGGAGGAGGGAGATTTGGGACATTGGTGATGGGAATGTTGCACTGGTGATGGGGGGTGTTCTTTACATGACTGAAACCCAAACGCAAACATGTATGTAATAAAGTTGTTTAAATAAAAAATAAAAAAATAAATAAACAACAACCAAAAAGACTTAAGTTATTTTCCATTTTATGTTCTTACATAAATGACACACTGGTATTTAAGATAATTCCTGATTTGTTCTAAAAAATCTCCAGGGGCTGGAGTGGTGGTGCAGTAAAAGGGCATTTGCCTTGCAGATGACTAATCTAGGATGGACCGTGGTTTGATCCCCTAGCATCCCATATGGTACCCCAAGCCAGGAGCGAGATTTCTGAGTGCATAGCCAGGAGTAACCCCTGAGTGTCACTGGTGTGGCCCCCAAACCAAACCAAACAAAAAATTTAATAGTTTAGTGAATGTGCAAAACTTACTTTACATTAATTTTGACTACCTTCTCTCCAATAAATCAACATTTTTTTCTCCATATTGCATACAGAATCCCTTTGCAATTTGAAAGCACTCACTCTTCAAAATGTCATTGGTAAATAAATGAAAAAATTGTATATTTTTCATTGTATATTGGTAAATAAATGAAAAAATATTGTATATTATTTTGAACGTACTTTAAAAACTTCTATCTCTTGAAATTAATGTAGCATATATATATATACTTCATAATGATACACTTCTGATTTTTGCAATGCTATTATGCCAATAAAATTATGACCAATCAGCAAATAGATGTTAAAAATGTATCTACTTATAAAATTAAATGATTAATCAAGTGCCAGTCCTTTTGTGAGGCTCTTTGCTAGTGTCCAGAACATTTTCAAATGTTTCCTTTTGGAATGTCTAGGTTTATCTGGTATTTAATTAATCTATATATCAATCTCTACTAAAGTAGGTTTCAATTTTATCTTCTGTAGCTCACAAATATAAATTTTTCATCTAGTATGGATTTGCATGTTTTACAAAGGGGGAATTTATCCCAGCTCTTCAAAGGAGGTTTTTCTTTGGTATATATTAAAATTATTTTTAAAATAAGAACCATATACAAAATAAAAGATAAAATGAGTATGTAAAGAAACAAAATGAGAGAATAAGAAAAAAATGATTAGAGGATATGGGGGATTTTAGCTTCTCATGTGGTGAGGATTTTCAAAGAATGGTGAGTGATAGAATAGGGAGCTCGTGCGACTTGCAATATAGACTGTTCTGCTTGAATAAGTTCTTGGTAAGGCTTGGGAGAGAGGGTGATGAAAGTTTTTACATTGTTGTGGATAGAAGAGAGCAAGGAGGAAATATCTGACCCCTGTCTGGTCATAAACTAGCTACAGCTATGGCAATTGCCATGTGACAGATTTCCCATTGTGCATAGTGGTGCATGGCAGAGATATCAGGAGACAAAAGTAAGCCTTTATTTTATTTTTTAATGGCTGGACATTCTGAATTTATGACTGAAAGAGCATGGAAATAAGCACAAGAAAGAGAAAGAAATCTTTTTTTTTTTTTTTTGGAAAGAAATCTTTGACATGAGAGTACCACCTTATTGTTTAGTTTTGTATTTCAGGGACATGTGGGAGGGTTAGGAGAGCACAGTATAAGGACCTGCTTATCTATAATGACCCATACAGTAGTAAAGGGAAATAATGACATAAACTTGGCTGGCCAAGATGGGGCCAGGCCACCATGGTGTAGGAATTCCCTTTTTGTGCATTTTATCACAATAAAGTCAACTCAATGGACACCTTCAAACTCCTTCAAGAGGCAGTTGGTCACAGGGATTAAAACACAGACACATAGGAAACAGAAAGGTACATCAGGACTGTCCAAGCTTGCTTTAGGTTGTCTAGGCAGCCACCAGGGAATTCACAAGCTAGCCATTTATTCAGTTCAAAGTCACCAACCTGACTCTCAACATGTGCCATTGTTTAAGTTGATAGACACATTAAGGACACTAAGTTAGCGCATCAAACAAGAATAGAGATGGCCTATTTCATATAGCATATCAGCAGGTACCTTCAAAATATTGAGTAAATCACTTCCTGTTCTATTTTTGCCCATGTTATCCTCTACATTTAGAAAAACCTAACATTTTATTCTATTCTTTCCTGAACACATTTTTGCCGAGCCTGTTTGTTCTATTCTTACCTAGGTGCATCCTTGCTTGCCTGACCATATTCTAGAAGAATTCAATTGTTTTGCCCACTTGACTATACCAACCTTTGGGGTTTTGTTTAGGGGGCTGATGTCCCTAACTTTTCCATAGTGCTACAGCTGTGATACTTCTGAAACTGGGGGTACGAGAACTCTCTACTAGACCACAACTGGATAACTATCATACCCAGAGTGTCTCGACTCTTCTCTGTCTTGTCTTACCCTAGAGAAACTTTAAGGTATTAGATGGAAAATTCCTCTTTTTTCTGCTCTAAAACCTATAAGACATCCCACTCTGTAGTCATTCTTTATTTTCCACCCTGCCTATTCTACTAGAAGAGCTGCCTTTTTTTATGTGCAATCATTTTGACTACTACCTTGGGCCTTTTCAGGGCCCAAGACTTAGTTGTAACTTTTCTATGTTCATCTGTTCTTTCCTGGCGAGCTCTTTCACACCATTTCAGAATGCCCGAGAATCTTGCTCCAAACCAAAAACCTCCATTAATTTCACATTTCTGGCTACCATGTTCTCTTTTCCAGTTAATTTTGAACCATACTCTAAGAAGAAATAGTTCCGATATTTTAGTGGGGGTGGGGGGAACTTAAAATATTAGTTGAAAGAATAAATAAATGAGAAAAGAAGGAAACTCAAGAGCTTAATAACTCATGCTCTTAGTCTATGAGTCAAGTCAATAGCACGGTTAGGTATTATTATACTGTTCATAAGCACATCCATGTGGGGGTAATTGGAAATAGAAATACAAACAATAATAATAAAGATTCACAAGTATGCAGAATTTATGCTGTCATTGGAATGTGCGAGGGCTTTATTGTACACACTGACTCACTACCTTTCACAATAGCCACTCCATCCTTTCCAGTCTGGGGAAACTGATGAAAGTGTGCTACAAAGGCAGCCATCTACAACTGCTCTCGGGAGGAAACCTCACTTGCCTTTTATCTCATTGCAAGTGGTAGATGATCATTCATTTATTCTTTTTTAATGGCGAGAAGGGGTTCCCAAGCAGTGCCAAGAGGCTCTGAAAAATCATTCCCTTGTGAAATTCAGAAAACCTGACTGTTGGTTCAGTGCTCAGGGTGGCAGTATGGAGCTGTATGGGTTCAGAGGTATTGGGTCTTTAGACACTTGAGTGGTGCTCAGTGATACATGGACGTCTTTTGACTCTACTTTATGGTATTCATTTTATTTTTAGGGGTGGAACATTCCCAGTAGTGCTCAATAGCCATTCCTGGTGCATTGTTTGGGAATTGCTTTTTGTGGTGTTTGGGGTGGGGGGAACATGCAGTGCTGGTGTTTGAACTGGGTTTCCTATGCTCCAGCCTGTTGTCTCTCCAACCCCCTATTTTATGCTTTTAAGGCAAAGTTTAAAAAAGGAAGGCCATGTAGTTGAGTGAAAAACAAAACGTCCAAAAACCTGAATTAGTATTTTAACTCTTTTATGTCATGCAGTGAGTCATTGTTTTTTATTTTTTTTTGCATATAAAACTGACAAATTGGCTGAAAAATTTTTTTGAATTCTTTCATTTCAAAGCTTAGTCAAATGTACTTAGTCAAATGTACTGAAATGTGAATTACAACTTTGATTTTATGCTCTTTGGAATACATTTTATAACTAATAGACAAGCCATTATTGTGAAGTGCCACACAGAGCTTTGATAAATAACCAACTTTACAAATTCCAGTCAGTTTCCCAATATATCCCAGTAAATTTTCTTTCCTCGTTCATGCTTGCAACTTTTCTGCATCTTTATCTTACTTTAGAAAAAAGAAGACTCTATAGTGTTGTAATTGAGTTTTTGTTTTGTCATAAAAGCATTATCCCTTCCACTGATTATGAGAGAAAATTTAGAAGAATAAAAAGGAAATTACAACCCTTTAGAAATAATTCGTGAAAGGTTTTGCTGAGTTAAAAAATTAATAGAGATCCTTCCTTTATGAGACATACTTTTTATCATGCTTCTTTTAACAGAGTATATTATTATTTCTATAATACAGAGTTATAATGACAGGAAATACCCAACTCCCCCAGGAGAAAAATTAAAGCAACCATGTCAAGCTCAAATCTGACTTTAATTTGTTACAATAACAATTCTATTTCCTTCTTAGGGACAGCTGACAAGAGACTGCCACACCCAACTCTTTCTTATTAAATAACACCAAGTCAAGTGATGAAAAGAATAATTTTCCCTTTGACACATTCTGCTTCTCCAGAACAGGAGGAATATTGGAAAATGCAGCTGAAAAGTTGCCAATTATAATATATAGTTGCATAATTATTTATCTCATGAAGTTAAAAAATATTTGTTTAGTGGTCTTGAAAAAATTTCTTCTCTTTTTCTTTTTCTTTTTTTTTTTTTTACCAAAGAAAAAACAGTCTAAAAGTGTAAAAAGTGTAAAAAGAATAATGATTGGTGCATTCCAGTCAAGAATCACTCACATACAAACTGGGGATGCTTAATTCCTTTCTCTTACTTCTTGGGCCTTTCCCTCTCTGGAAAAGCCTGTGTTCACCATTGAGTGCATTTTTTCTCTTCTTTTTAATGTTTTTTTTTTTTTATTTCAAAAAAAAGAAAAAGAACCATTCTAATGTAGGAAAATAAATCACCACAATTACAATGATCAATTGTTTCTGATATAACCATAAAAAGACATATATATTGCCTTTAATTTTATATTTAGTATATAAAGAAGAATTATAGTTCATTATGGTTAAGAGCTTGCATATTGGTATTGCAACTTTAGGAGCTGAATTGTAGTAACAAGTAATTACATTTCGGTTTTGTTTCTTTGATTTTGTTTTTGGGCCACACCTGGCTGTTCTTAAGAATAATTCCCTAAGCTGAGTCCTGGCTTTGTCCTGGCAGTTTCACAAAACCAAGATGGGGTACTGGGCATTGGATCCAGTTTGATTGCGTGCAAAGCAAGCGCCCTTTCCATTGTAGTCAGTCCCAAAAGTCTTTTTTTGGTTAAGTTATTTCTCCTGGGCGGATCCAGTTTCCTCATCTTGAGTGAGAGTACTTACTTTTTAGAGAATTACGGAATTAAGTGAATCAATCAGTGAAAAGGCATAAAGCAGTGTCTGTAATTTAAAAGGCACATACATACTAAATGCCAGTCATTTTTATGAGACGTGTGCATGGTATAATTAACCAATATTATTGGTTGCCAGGTAATGGGAGGTCCAAAGTGAGATAAGGCAAGGGCTATGGCTCAAATGGTAGAGTACAGGCATTGCAGATACAATCTTCTGGGTTAAAATACTCGAGGAGTTACCCGCACAATGTTAGGCTATCTGCATCACTAGGACATTTAAAAAGTAACTATCTAGAATTTCAAGTTCAGTGAATTTGTAGTTATGATTTAATTGGTTTTCAGGCTGCAGATGGATGCTCTCTTAGAGATGTGGTAGTGACTACAGAGGAGGGTCACAGAGAGAAAAGGAATGAAGTAAATATAACAAAGAACATAATGCTGGCCCAGGCTTGAAGGGTAAATCAGTGCTTCCTAGAAAAAGTAGAAAGAGGTGCACTTATTGGAAGTAGAGAAACATCCAATGTCCAAGTGTATCTATTGAGGACTGTTAGGAACAAGACAGATTGCTGATCTCACTTATTTCTCTCCTCAGCTCATTCAGGCTGATGTTTCCAGCTCCTTCCATTTGTTCAGACATTAATTACTTTATGTATTTTTCATGCTAACAAAGAAGTGAAACTCTAGATCTAGTTTCAAAACTCATGTCTTTCCCATCAGTTCAGTGTACATCGAGTTTGGCAGTGGTTTTGGGTAGGCATCTAGCACTATAGACAGAGTAGAGCTACAACCCATTCTTGCATCTGAAATGCATCTGCTATTTCTAGCATTCGCTACAACCTCTTGTGCCCCTAGACCTTCAGGAGACTGTAACTTTGGGGATTTTTAAAGATCCCATCTAACCCCATCAAAAAATGGGGAGAACTAGGGACTGGAGCAGTGGTGCAAAGTGGTAAGGTGTTTGCAATCATGGTTGGATCCCCCGGTGTCCCATATGGTTCCCCAAAGCCAGGGGCGATTTCTGAGTGCATAGCCAGGAGTAACCCCTAGGCATCACCGGGAGTGCCCCCAAACACACCCCCCCCCGGAATGGGGAGAAGAAATGAACAGACATTTCCTCAAAAGACACATGAAAAAAATGCTCCACATCACTAATCATCAGGGTTATGTAAATCAAAACAACAATGTGGTACCATCTCACGCCACAGACAGTGGCACACATCACAAAGAACAAGAACAATCAGTGCTGGCGGGAATGTGGAGAGAAAGGAACTCTCATTCACTGTTGGTGAGAATGCTATCTTGTCCCCCCCATTTATGGAAAACTGTTAGTAGAACCTGAGGCTCCAAAATGAGGGTCTGGTGAGATGCAGAGCTGGATGCAAATGTCAACACAGGAAATAATCCACACAAGAGGTACAAGAATGGGTTTAGGAAATCTAGTGCTCAAGCAAGGAATTCAACCACCCAAGCTTTCTACTCCTAAGATGGAACGCAGTTCAGTGGAAGAAGACCGAGGCATGAGCTCTGCTTTCCTCAGGCCCCTGATTTTATTGACAAGAATCAGACCCCACTCTAGGTTGGGAGAGGAATATCTAGTAGGGAATAATCCAATATACAATCACCAGATCACACCCTAGGGTGGAGTACAAATATTGATTACAGTAGGATCAGTAACCCAACAGAAAAAAATGGAAATTGAGCTCCCATATGATCCAGCTATACCACTCCTAGGGATATACCCTAGGAACACAAAAATACAATTCAAAAATACCTTCTTCACGCCTATATTTGTTGCAGTGATATTTACAATATCCAGACTCTGGAAGCAACCAAGATGCTCTTCAACAGATGAATGACTAAAGAAACTGTGGTACATATACACAATGGAATATACACAATGGAATATTATGCAGCTGTCAGGAGAGATGAAGTCATGAAATTTTCCTATACATGAAGGAAATGGAATTGATCATGCTGAATGAAATAAGTTAGAGGAAAAAGATAGAAACAGAAAAGACTCACTCATCTATGGGTTTTCAGAAAAGTAAAAGACATCATTGTAATAATACCCAGAGACAATAGAAATGAAGGCTGGAAGGACTGGCTCACAATATGAATCTTACCACAGAGTGGTGAGTTCAGTTAGAGAAATAACTACACTAACAACTCTCATAACAATGTTAATGAGTGAGAGAAGTAGAATGCTTGTCTCAAATACAGTAAGTGAGTGGAGGAGGAGGGAGATGGGGAGCATTGGTGGTGGGAATGTTGCAAAGGTGAAGGGGGATGTTCTTTTTATGACTGAAACCCAACTACAAACATGTTTATAATCATGGCGCTTAAGTAAAGATAGTATTTTAAAAAAATCCCCATTTAACCTGCATCTGGGATTAAGCACTTACCATCTCAATGCTGTTGTAGTAATTGTTGTTAGGTGCAGTGGCATTAGTTGGCATTAGCCAACTGTCCCCTTGGGACTTTCCTCAGTAATTGCTGCTACATTTCCTCAGGCATCAGTTCTATTGCTCCTCATCCTAAGGCTACTTATAAGTAGGAAACTACCCAGGTGGCTCAAAGCAATTTGGTTTGCTAATTAGAAAGAAAACAAGATTTGATCTGGTCTGTTATACCTGAGATCTGTTCGGAAGTACCCAATAGTCAAAGAGTTTGAGGCTTCTATTTTCTTTTCTTCTTAACATTAAAAAGATCCAGACGTATCACAGAGTCTTTCAGATCTTCTGAAACTTTGGAGGTAGGGTGACAATAAAGGTTATTTCCTTTTATTTTGTTTAGTAACAAAGTCACAGAGATAAACTGTATCTGCTACTGGGTAGGAGGTTGAATTTAATTTTATTTAGCAAACAAGTCATTCTAGGTTAGTGACTCATACGATAGCTTCAGTCAAAAGAAAATTATTTTTCTCTTGCTTCCCTCTAAACTTTACTGTAGTTCCCAGAAATCTAAAGAAGCCACTCTGCCAGAAGTACTCTGAGTGAACTAGGGTTGTACTTAAGGGAGTATAGAAGCATAAAACAGTCATTTCTATAGACTGTTTTCAGTGAGTTTAGCAAACCATCTGGGCTCTGGCACATGTAGTTATGTAGATACCAAGTAGAAACCATGACTATGGATAGACACTCTGGCGGTGTCTCAATTCTCATAGAAAAATAGCAAGGGCTGGTGAAACTTACTTTTTGTGACTATTATATCAATAGTTTTGTCCTTTGGCATATTGATCTTATTATAAATTAAAATGATAGGGTCTCAAACACAGTGGCTATTTTTGGATATGTTTTGAACATAAGGCTCTTGGTTAATTGTGCTTCCGAAGTGGAACTTGACTTTTTGTACCTGCTTTATGGTGTTTTAGTTCCAGTTTTTTCCTGGATATTTTCATGGACTATAATGCAAGCAACTTGTCTGATTGGACTCTCCAACTTTCCTCACCCATCAAATTTCCTCACACATCTCTAATTTTTTAGATGGCTAGACCTACCCCTGGAACTTTTAGCATTCAGTATTATTAGAAATTAGATCTTCTTCATGTAATATATGTATTAAAATATTAATTTATGTTCCTTTCTTTTACTTTTTGGGTTTGGGGCCACATATAGTAGTGCTTAGGTTTGAGTCCTTGCTTTTTATTCAGAGATCATTCTTGGCAGTGCTTAGGGGCTCTATGGGGTGCCAGGGATTAAATGAAGGTAGGCTATGTGCAAGGCAGATGCCCTACTCCTGTACTATTGCTCTGGCCCCTCTATTTTATTTATATTTAATTATCTATCTCTTCTTTCAGTGAGTCTTTCTTTCTTACATTATTATTTTTAAAAAATATTTTTATCTTATTCAGCAATTTCTCAAAATTCCTTAGTTATTCCATTTGCTTAATGAATCAAGTTCATATTCTTTTTCTTGGCATTCCAAAGCATTTCGTTTCCTTTCTAGTCAACATGTTTTAGTACTTTTTCAACTTTCTACCTACTTAATGACTTAATGTCTCCCATATGACAACTCTGTCTCACTTCTAGGAAATTT
Organism: Suncus etruscus; assembly: GCF_024139225.1. Lineage (NCBI taxonomy): Eukaryota > Metazoa > Chordata > Mammalia > Eulipotyphla > Soricidae > Suncus > Suncus etruscus. The sequence goes on along the minus strand of NC_064862.1, from coordinate 4,081,845 downwards.
CTTAGCTAGTCAACTCTCTACCTTATATTTCAGAATTTAAACAAGATTCTAAAAAGTTTTTTGCTTACTCAGGGCATTTCAGCAATCTCTGCTTCCTCTTGGGCCTGTTTACTGACTTTGTCAATTATTTTATTTAGTTATGTATTTAATTTCTTTGGTTTTGAGACCACATCTAGTTGATGTTCATGGTTTGCTCTTGGCTCTGTACTCAGGGATCACTCTGGTGGGGTATAGGGGATAATATATGGTGCCATTCTTGGGTTGGCCACATTCAAGAAATACACCTTACCTGTTGTATTTAATTATCTAGCCCTTTGTCAATTAGGGTAAATATAGATAATTTAGACTTTTGTATAGTCTTTGTATTAATATGCATTTTGTATTGTCCAGGTAATGAGGTTGTTTTTTCTTTGCAAGCAGAAGAATCTTTCCAAATTCAACATTTTTAGGGCTAAGCAAGAGTAGTTGTCACTATCTTAACCCACGATTCCTGGTTGACTTGAGTAAAATAGTTCAGATATTGATGGTTTATGTTCTTGATAAACTTCTTGATAGACTTCCATGGTTTTGAGACAGGTGCTAGAAATAATGTAAAAGGGTGCCTTTGTCCTGTAGTGACTGGTGTGACTCAGGATAGTGAGGCCTTAAGATCTACTGACAGGTTGTTATTTGTTGAATGAATGAATAAATGATAATTTAGAGGACATATTTGACTCCTTGATTCAATTTTTTATATATCATCACTAGCCTAAAAATAAATCTGCTAAGTGGAATAAGCCAGAATAATAGAAGGCAATTAGTTTATGAATTCACTTATGAATTCATTTAGTCACCTTCAACTCAAGAAGGTGACAACATTTATTTTTTAATATGGTTATTCCCAGTTAGCATGTATTACTGTTTGGATCACCCTTAAGTAAAATTTATATCCAATTTAATATATTTTTGACATATTTTTCTTATTCTTTCAAATTTGAAGTATAATTTATAATGGTCCTAAAATGTGCCTTGTATTTATAATTAGTACATTAGTAACTGCTTTAATTATTCCAGAAAGTCTACACAAACTTTCTGAGTTAATCTTTCATTCTCTAATAACCAATTAGCCAGTTTCAGTATCTTGGATACATATATATGTCTCATATTGGGCTCCTTGATTCAGTATATATAATCTTATAGATAGATATTCAGTATATGTAATCTTAGTATAAATAAATACACTGATAGCTATATTTTTTCCACAAAAGTACATTTGCTTATGTCTCTGTAAGTTTCCCAGAGGCAGTAGGCATGTCTTCCTCACTTTTGTATCTTCACCGTCTATCTACTCCAGGAGATATTCTTGTTGATCACTGATGATTGAAGGCAGAGAATGAATGAACTAGTAGAGATATGATCAATTTTGTCCTTTGTAGGACAGTGGTATTTGAGTAACTAATTATCCTACTGGTCTAGTATCCTAGCATCTGGAGAGTTGGGGATTTACTGTCAGAGATCTTGAACTCACATCATAGAGATCCTGATTAGCATCCAGGTAATTCAGAAGTCACCAATATCAGCATAAGAAAATGTTTTCACTTTTTTTTTCATAGTAAAGTCAAAGCTTGAATTTGGAAACTGAGATGGTAAGTATGCACTCATGAGAAGTGTGAACTAATTTCTACTGGTGCTTCCTTCCCTGGTTGGTGAGTACAGGATTGGGGGAAGAGGTGTTGGAAAAGACTGGATATATTCTTTTATGTACAATTTCTTTCAAATCAATTTTTTATTTTATTTTATTTATTTTTTAAAGGACTGGAAAGCACCCGCGGGACTTGAACCACCAGAGGTGATTGGTTTCAAAGCAAAGCTTTGTGACCGTGAAGTAACCGCTGAGCTAAGGCCGGTCCAGTCAAATCAATTTTTTAAAGGAATGTTTTATTTACTTTTAGAATTTCTTATTTTCATTGAGATATAATGTATGCATCACATTAGCTGTAGTGCTCACTGGATATTTTACTTGATATTTATTCTTGTATTGTTGTGGTACTTCAATTCCTTTTTTCCGTCCTCTCTCAAACCGAGGTTGAGAGCCTCTAAGGACTACATCCATTTTCAGCTTATCTGATTTTTATCCCACTTTTTTGTTTTTCTGTTCTTTAAATAAAACCATATAACTTGAACTATCTAGTTCCGCCTCTCAAATAGAGGGGGAAATAGAGGAGTATACCAGGACTAAACAGATATATGATCAATAAGTAGTAAACTGGACACAGAAGGGACCACCTGTTCTGGCGGCCTGGGGGTTGAGGGTGGGGGATATGGGAGGCAGGATGGGAAGGGGGGGGAGGGAGGACAAACTTGGTGATGGGAATTCCCCTGATTCAATGTTAATATGTACCTAAAATTTTATTATTAAAGTTGTGTAAACCGATATGGTCAAAATAAAAATTATATATTAAAAAAAGAAGCATATATTGCAATACAATTATCATTGTTCTGTTGGTTAGTAACTCTATAATGTCTTATTATCATTTCCCTTTTGTGCTGAAGACACTTGAGAATCAGTCTCTTAGCAACTTTGAAGATTATAATGCTGTTTTGTTAACTGTAACCACATGTTGCAGAATCACTAGCTGCCCCAAACTTATTTATCTGCATATTTGTATCCTTTAATAATTTCTTACAATTTAGCATTTAGGTTCAATTTTTTACATTTTTGTAGTTCTCATAGGCAAAAATTACAAGTTATCTTAAAGAAGATAACTGAGTTTTCCATTAGCTTCAAGAAATTGTTTTTAGAAAGCAGTAAGCAAGCAAACTGCCTCACTAGTGTAGTAAGACCAAGCCTTAGCCCTCGTTAACTTGTAACATACAAGGCAGCTTTGGTTGACTGTCCAAATACAAATGCATTTTATATGGTAAAGGTGAATTTCTGCAGTATGCAACACACTTTGCTTTGTATGTTCAAATAAGCATTTGAGTTATTTGGTCAACTCTTCATGAAATATTAGTGTGTATGCATATATTATTTTGGAAATAATAAGCAAAGAAAAATATTATTTTTGTAGCTCCAAAATGACCTCATGCTTGTAGATATCTTGAGAGACAATTCTGGAAGAGAAATCTAGTTTTAAAGATTGAGATTAGTAGATTAACAGACAGGAAAAGACTAATAACCAATTAACCTAGTAGTAGAAAGCCTAAATGCTGTTACAGAAATCTGTGTTCTCTGTGGTAGTTGATACTTTTTTTTTTTTTTTTTTTTTGCTGAGTGTGGAGATCACATTGTGATGCTCTTGAAATGAATATCCTCACTTGAAAGGAATACCCTCACTTAGTCATTACCTGCTCAGGTTGTGATTGTATTAACCAAAGGACAGAGATGTACAAGGGACTACCATAGTCACTTGCTCTACCTCAAACTGTAATTGCTTTTGTGATTCTCAGTTCTGTAGCCACATCTCTAAATATTCTTCCCTGCATTATCTACACTCTTGTAAATAAGAACTACAATTAATAACAAGAATATAAATAAGAGTTATCAAGTAATTTATCTTATCAGTCAATAGAGAAATAGTTGAATCTGGATTGTTATCTCCCTTTAATTTTTTTTTTTATTTTCAAAGTAATATTTAAGGTACATAGTGACAAGGAATGAAGGGCATTCCCACCACCAGTGTTGTTCTCCGTCCACCCCTGTTCCTGGCATCCATTCCATATTTTCCTCCTTTAACCCCTCAGAATGCTATTTTAACTGGTCCTCATTTGACCAGCTTGTTGTAGATTGGGCTTTGATTCTGTTTCGTTGACTTTTGGTTTGGTGTTCAAGTCTGATCATTTTTTATTTCCACTAAATGTTTATGTGACTGTCTGATCCTGGTACCATCCATTTTCCCCCTCAGTTTATGAGGCTGAATAAGTTGATTCAAGTTATGTGGTTCTGCTGAAGATAAAAAGGAAAAGAAAAACAAAAAAAAATGGGGAGTAGTTTGTCTAGGTGTTATAAATTTCAATTTAGTAGAAGAAAGGGAAAAAAGAAAAAGGTAGTCAAACAAAATAAAATAAAACAAAACAACAACTAAGCAACAACAACAAAAAACAAAAAAAGAACAAACAAAAACCCAAAACCAGCAACTACATAAAACAAACAAGCAACAAACAAAAACAAAAGAAAAAAACAACAAAATGAAAAAAACAACAACCCCAAATCAACAACTGCATTAAATGTTTGTGTTTCAGGGGCCGGAATGATTGCACAGAGGTAGGGTGTTTTTCTTGCATGCACAAGGACAGTGGTTCAAATTCCGCTATCCCATATGGTCCTCCAAGCCTGCCAGGGACGATTTCTGAGCATAGAACCAGGAGTAACCCCTGAGCGCTGCTGGGTGTGCCCCTCCCCCGCAAAAAAGAGTAAAAAAAAAGTTTGTGTCTCCTCTTCTTTCCTCCTCCTCCTCTCCCTCTTTTTCTTCTCCTTCTTTTTCTTCTCCTTCTCCTTCTTCTTCTTCTTCTTCTTCTTCTTCTTCTTCTTCTTCTTCTTCTTCTTCTTCTTCTTCTTCTTCTTCTTCTTCTTCTTCTTCTTCTTCTTCTTCTTCTTCTTCTTCTTCTTCTTCTTCTTCTTCTTTGCAAAGGCACAGTAAGTAGTAAGTATTGGGGGAAATTAGAAAGGGAATTCCCTTGGCCTAAGAGATATCAGATTTCTCCACCCTTGAAACATACTGTCATGGGACCAACTATCAGCTCTGTACAGACTTATTTTCACACTCCAAGTCTTTTTATGATGCCAGGTAACTTTCTGCTCAGTTGTGGATGATAAAATCAGGCCTCTCTAACTAGAGATCTTGGTATTTACACAGGCCATTGGGTGAAGCCTGGGATAGAGTCTTTCTTTACAGTTCTAGAAGTCCTGTTTTATCACTGTTGTTGTAATTAGTCTTTTATAAATGGTGGTCTTGGTTTTTGAGCCAAACTTTGTGATGCTCAAGGATAACTCCCAGGAAGCTCAGAAGACCATATGAGATACTGGGGATAAAACCCAGGTTGGGCATATGCAAGAAAGACACTGTACCACTTTACTATCACTGCTATTGCCCTTGGACTATATACTCTTATAAGAGAAGTGTCCTAATCTGTAATCCTGGAAATACAGGTGATGTATGAAAAATGTGTTGTCTTAAAACACTGTTTTCTGAAAAGACCCTCAGACAAAAAATGATATAATTTATTGGTTATATAATTTATTTCCATAACCAGTATTTATCATCCCAATCACACTGAGAGTTAAAGAAATACTATTCATAAGTATGCATGGAAAACAGGTGCAGATAAGGATTTATGATGAGGAAGCAGGAATATGCTGCATACAGACAATATAGTTGGGTATGGTAGTACTGTATCCACAAAAAATGTGGGAGAAAGTAATATCTCTTTTATAAAAATATTTGGGTAATTAGAAAACATAATTGTATGGCAGGTAAAAAGAAAACACAATTGTGGAACTTAAAATATAAATCTACAATTTTTTTTGTTAATGTTTCCTTTATTTTAAATTTTTATTTTAATCATGTTGGCTGACATATCTTTTTTTTTTTGTGGTTTTTGGGTCACACCCAGCAGTGCTCAGGGTTTTTTCCTGGCTCTGTGCTCAAAAATTGATCCTGGCAGGCACGGGGGACCATATGGGACGCCTTGCCTCCATGCTATCTCTCTGGCCCCGGCTTACATATCTTTAACAGTCGTATTTTAGGTACATATTAACATTGAATCAGGGGAATACCCATCACCAAATTTGTCCTCCTCCCATCCCCGTTTCCTTCCTGCAACCCATATCCTTCACCATCATTCCCTGGGCTGCTAGAGTAGGTGGTACCCTCTTTGTCTAGCTTACTATCAGTGATCATATATCTGTTTGGTCCTGGTACCCTCCCTTGTTTCCCCCTCTGTTTGAGAGGTGGAGCTCGATAATTCGAGTTATGTGGTTTCATTTGAAGGAAAGAAAAGCAATAGAATGGAGTAAAAAATAAGAAAAAAATCATCAGGGAGATGCAAATCAAAACAACGATGAGATACCACCTCACACCACAGAGAATGGCACACATCAAAAGAATGAGAATAAACAGTGTTGGTGGGGATGTGGAGAGAAAGGAATTCTTATCCACTGCTGGTGAGAATGCCATCTAGTTCAACCTTTATGGAAAGCATTATGGAAATTCCTCCAAAAACTGGAAATCGAGCTCCCATACGATCCAGCTATACCACTCCTAGGAATATACCCTAGGAACACAAAAATACAATACAAAAACCCCTTCCTTACACCCATATTCATTGCAGCACTATTTACCATAGCAAGACTCTGGAAGAAACCAAGATGCTCTTCAACAGACGAATGGCTAAAGAAACTGTGGTACATATACACAATGGAATATTATGCAGCTATCAGGAGAGATGAAGTCATGAAATTTTCCTATACATGGATGTACATGGAATCTATTATGCTGAGTGAAATAAGTCAGAGAGAGAGAGAAAAATTCAGAATGGTCTCACTCATCTATGGGTTTTAAGAAAAATGAAAGACATTCTTGCAATAATAATTTTCAGATACAAAAGAGAAAAGATCTGAAAGTTACAGCTCACCTCAGGAAGCTCACTACAAAGAGTGATGAGTTTAGTTAGGGAAATAACTACATTTTGAACTGTCCTAATAATGAGAATGTATGAGGAAAATGGAAAGCCTGTCTAGAGTACAGGCGGGGGTCGGCTGGGGAGGAGGGAGATTTGAGACATTGGTGATGGGAATGTTGCACTGGTGATGGGTGGTGTTCTTTACATGACTGAAACCCAAACACAATCATGTATGTAATCAAGGTGTTTAAATAAAATATATATTAAAAATTAGAAAAAAAATAAAAATAAATAAAATAAGCTGAAAATGGCGTAGTCCTGCTAGAGGCTTCCGACCTCAGTTTGAGCAGGGACATGAAAAAGGTAATTGAAACACCACACCAATACAGAAAGAAATATCAAATTAAATATCCAGTGAACACTACAGCAATAAAGACAAGCACCACACAATAGTCTCGGTTCTGAAATCAAACCATGCTGGAGTACAAAAAAGAAAGAGATAGATAAAATAAAATTGGAGACACCAACTTCAATATCTACACCAAAATAAAGACGTCAATAAAAATCGATCAATCAACAAATATATATGTGGAAAAATGATTATTTTGTGCCTTTTTTTATTTTCTCTCTGCATAGGCACAGTAACTATTGAGGATATTATAGAGGGAATTCCCTTGGCCTAGGAGATACAGGGTTTCTCCACCCCTGAAGCATACTGTCATGGGATTAACCATAGACTCCTTGTAATGCTTCCTTTTTATGCAAAAATGTCAATGTTAGTCTGTTCTCAAAAGAAAGTGAAGCAACTAGGAAATGAAAAGAAACAAATAATACAAAGTAAAACATATTGAACTGACATTTTTATAGTGTTAATTCTTGAAAAGTGAAGTAGGACTTGGTAAGTTCTTTGTAAAGGGTCAGAGAGTATACATTTTTGGTTTTTGAGTCATGCTTTCTACTCTGCCTCTTTAGCCACTAAATAGCTGTATAGATTATATTAATGAATTGGCATGACTGTGTTCCAAGAAAATTTTATTTACAGAATAGCCAGTAATGACCACGCTCACCCTTGTTCTACTTATCTGTTTTAGTGCCTAAAAACTTTGCTTTGCTATACAGAAACTTATTTTACACACTAATCTTGATATTCCTATCCTTCTTGCTGTAACATATTGGGGCTGAGGAAAAGGGACCTATTAAAGAATTGCAATGGGTTTGATTATTTAATGCCCATTTTAGTTATACATGTTCCAACCATTAAAAGCATAGAAAGAGGTGGGTGGGAGAATAAAAACAATTAGGGGAACTTTGCACAGGAAATGGCAACCATGTGAGTATTATAGAAAAAAGGCTGAAGAGATACTTGTATATGAACAGAGACTATGATTCACTTTTCTTCTAAAACTGGCTAATTAAAGATCTTAGATTAGATTCTATCATGAGAGAATGAGATCAAGATTGCCAATACCTGAAAACTAATTCCTGTATCTATGGTCAAGAAAAAAATGGACTCAAAATTAAAGTAAATAATATAAAAGTAACTTAAAAGTACTTTACAAAATATCTTATAAAACTGGAGTCAGTAGGTATAAAGAAACATGTGGAAAAAAGCTTAATTATTTATTTGAGGTCTATTTTAAAATACTTTTAGAAATATTTTAAATGCTCCCTTGTAGTAGAAAGCACATACTAAGAAGCAAATGATAGGCATCAACAATATGAGTGTAATAAAGACAATGAGTTAGACTGATTATTAGAAGAAACCATAGGTGACATATTCTATAACACCTATTTCAGAGATGTGTATGGTGACTATAATCTTATGGCAAGAAAATGAAAGGGAGAATAACAGAACTACATCAAGCTAAACAGCTTCTGTGAAGCCAAAGAAATTCTTCAACATGAAAATAAAATTTATGAAATGAGAGAAGATGTTTGTGCAGCATACATTTGGAAAACTGCTAATATAAAAGACACAGAAAGTCAACAGTAGAAAATAGCCAATTGAAAATTGGCAGAGAATATGAATGGACATTTTTTGCAATGTGCCTATGAGGTACATAAAAAAGATGTATGTCTTCTCTTATTAGTAGGGAGATATAAATCAATGCAACTCTGAGTTCCTGCCTCACATCTGTGAGAATGATTATTTTCCCCTCTAAAACAAACTACATGTAAGGATGTAGAGAGAAAAGGACACTAGGAAATGGTTGGCAGAAATATGTATCAAAACATCCATTTGGAAATAAGTACAGAAATTTCTCAAAAAAATCGGAGCACAGATTTCCTTATGTTCCAATAATTCTTCTTACTTATAGAAAAAATAAAAATAAAAAATTGAGAATACATGCAGTCTATATTTATACTTATAATAACTTAGATCAGGAAATACCTCAAGGGCTCATCTACTGAAAAATGGATAAAAATGATGTTGTAGGGTGGGGAGACGTGGAAAAAATAATGTTGTATGCTATTTAAGAAAGAAGAAATAAATCCTTCCATATTCAACACTCTAGATTGACTGGAAGGTTCTATGTTAAGTGAAATGAACCAGAGAGATATTGCTTGGAGACCTCTATAAATAATGCCTATCAGAAGGGATGGGCGGATTGTGTGTGGTGTATGTGTGTACTATAAATGGGTATAAAAGGGACGTATATGTTTCTTTTTGATCATGCAAACCCCAAACAATGTTATAGTGCAACTTTAGTAAAAATTCCTTTAAAACACACATATTTTAAATTACTTTGTAAGCGTTATGTGTATTGTTTTTACCTGCTTGGAAAGCTGCTTTTATTACAGACTGAATTACCGTGTAGTGCAGTGTACACGACCAGAGTTATGTTAGTGGCCTAGTTTTGAGACATTGAAAGGTATATGGAGACCCTTGTATTGTCTAATAAACAAGTAAAGGCTTCATAGAACTTTAGTTCTAGCCGAGCTGTTCTAATAAAATCAAGGGATAATTCACATTTATAGTAAATTAATGTAATTGCTAAGTTAATAATAGTTACCATAAAGTAAATGGCTTTTAGGAACTGTTCTTTAGGGCCTTCTAACCTATTGAGGGATGCATTTTTACATCTAGGGAAATTCCAGACTATTTTATAAAACAAAATACAGTAAAGGTAGATTACTATCCCTTGCATGTATTATTAGAGAAAGAGATGTGCATTAAATGTGCACAGAGTCAAAGGATGAACAGAAGAGACAAGGAACTTAAAGATGGGTGGCCAGCATATCATAGTTAAAACGAGGTGCATCAGCAGAGGATCTCTGGGAAGGGGAAGGAGTAAGGTGAGGTCAGGCATGAGATTTTTCTCAGAGGTGACAACAGTAAAATTGTAATAGTGAAATATTAACTACATTATATTTCTGCTTAAAGTTTTACATATTCCCCAGTTTCATTGGCCTTTTCTTTTTTTTTTTTTATAAAAGTAAAACAATTTACTTACAAAGAAAATCCAAGGACTAAAGAAATCTTTGACATAGATTGAAAAGTTTTATAAGTTCATTCCACAGATCTGTAACTGATATTGCTTATTAGCATTAGAATGCATTTAAAATTATGATTTGGAAACTTTAACTTTCCTCACTTGTATCACCATTACATTAGAACGTATCTTTCTTAGAAATGATTGATTGCATTTCAACCTATGCCATTATAAAGAGTTGCCTTGCCTTTTCTCTCTGACACTCAGAATATACCATTGGAAATATTATTTTATCTACTGGTGTTTTTAAAAAATATTTTTTTGGTAAATACCGTGGCTCATCCCCACTCTGCTTTGTAGAACTATAAGCCTGGGAACTGGGAAATCCATATAGCCTACAGATCGTCAGAGAGGTGACTTCCATGAGAAGCTGTTACAGCCCACACTGGAGCATAAAATGAGCCAAGAGACATAGTCAGAACTCTTGGTAGACCATGTCTGATACTGCACAATTCCACTGACTCGATTCTCTCTTCTAAAGTGTATAACTGAAACCCAACTACAAACATGTTTGTAATCATGGTGCTTAAATAAACATATTATTATAAACAGCAAAAAACGTGTGTTTATAGAAGTCTCGATGAGGAAGTTTTTCTCTAGTATAGAAAGAGTTATTCTAACTTTCTGCATCCCTGAAAGAGCTGAGAAAACAGATATTATGCATTGATATCAGAGGTTAACAAGCCAGGAGAAATATAAATATGCCCATCTCTTACTGGCCTTTTGAGGAGCTTGGGATCAGAAATAGAAAGCTCTAATTTCTCCATGTAATTTTCAGAGGTTGAGGTAAATTAAATTACCTCTTTAGCTGAATTTGTTTATGCCAAAAGAAAGTAATACTCTGTGGGTGCAACCCAGCACTTTGAAATTTATAGATGGGGAGTGATATGTGAACCAAACACTGAAAACCTTGGAGCAAGTTGTGTAATCTATCCACTTTTTCCCTGCTCCCCCACAATCCAGAGTAAAGGATGATTTTGACAGTTTGAAGATACAGAATTTGAAGTGTGACTGGTCACTGACTTTGGTTTTTCAAAGGAATTTGAAGTGAAGAGAAATGGGAACCAGAGGTTGAGCAAAACTCCTCATGAAGAATAGTAGATAAAGGATCAAAATAGCAATTTGTGAACTTCTGAGATATGATGGAGGAAGCAGCAAAGGTAGACTGAAAGAACTTGGCCCTGGTTTAGCCCAACTGGGAATACAAGAATTGATTTAGATTAGAGAAGAAAAGAAGAACTAGATAATGAATAAAATTTAAGGGCAGCTGGAGAATAGATTTTCTGTGGAATTTTTTTAAAAGAGAGTTCTTTAAAAATAAAAGGACAATTTCACCTAGTCTAGTTCTGGCTGGAGATGGAAAGAATGTGTTAGATAAAAAAGGAAGAGTTGCTTTGCATGGGTCTCACAATTTTTAAAGTGTACAGTTTTCAAGCTGACATATTTTATGTGACTCTCACTGAAACTTCGAGTAATAGGACAAGGCCAAGAATGACCTCACCAGTGAGGAAATCTAGACAAAGGGTTAAGGTCCTGCTGGGAGAAGAGGGATGGAGGAAGGAAGGCAGAACTCCAAAGGTCTTGAAGTTCAGTCCCCTCTGAGAATTTCTTTTCTTTCCTTTTTTGAAGAAAACATTTGTTCTTTTCAGGTACACTTGATTACTCACTGTTAAGGAGACGGAAGTCAATGAATGGGTAGGAGCCACGACGTTCAGCAGGAACCCCCGTCTGACCCCTCAGTCGTACATCTTCTAGAAAACAGAAAATACAAACAAACGTCTGAAAACATTGCCAAGTGTATTCTCTTTTCCTCTGTAAATTTTCTGAACCACTTAGGTCATTGGAACTACCACCAAATGTCAGAAGAAAGATTTCCCTTCATCTAGCTCAAGAGTTAGAGGTGGGAAGGGCTAACTAATGAATGAACTTGGCAATATGCTGACAAATGAAGCAATACTTTCTTTTATACTTATTTGGAAGGGAGGTCAGTAAAAATGTGAGCAATTTACAAAGTATACACACTTTTTTTTTGTATTTTCTAGAGCCTTCTATGGAGGAAGCAACTTAATTCAGGAAGGACAAATTGTGTACTGGAATTATAGCTTTTATTCTCAATACCACTTCTCTTTAGCACATTTGCTTTTTTTGAGGGGGCACACCTTGTTATGTACTCAGGAAATACTACTTATGGGCTCTGGGGGCCATATAGTATGCTGGGGATGGAACCCAGGTTGACCATGTGTAAGACAAATGTCCTACACTGCATTATTGCTCTGGCCCTGCACATTGGTTTCTTGATGGATGCTCCAGTGTGTCACTGGAGTGCTGCTCAAATCAAGACTAGTCTAGCTTCAGGTATGTGAAACAGTTAGCTACATTGGAAAGACTGATGACATTTTATCACTTTTTCCATATTTCCATATAGTCTAAGCTTACTTTTTTTCCTTTAGCATATATGTTACTCCTTGATCAAGGTAGGCAATAGAGTAGAAAGTTGATGAATTTTAGAATAAGGCTGATCTGGCTCAGGACTTTAGCTGCCTTACTTCATTCAACTATCATGGGAGAAAAATCTAAACTAACACTCTGCCTGGAAATAATTTAATTTTATTCTGTATTCCTGTAAAAGAGATCATGAATCTCATGTGTTTTGTATTAATACATAGTGATTTGTATGATGTCTGGTACATACACCAAGCAAATGTCCTTTGTTGACAGAACACACACACACATCCAAATTCACCAATCAGTTCATATAGTATAGAACCAGAGAAAAGTAAAATTCATGAGACCTAGATAGAGTTGCCATTCAAGCTGCAGAGCACATTCCTTGTGTGTGTGATGTCTTGGATTGAATAGTTGACATCTACTGAACAGTGGGTACTGCATGGTGAAGTACCCAAAGCATCAACATCATCATCATCATCATCATCATCATCATCATCATCATCATCATCACCATCACCAGCAGAATCATCAACATGATAATGAATTCATTAGACCTAATATAATTCTGAGAAAAACGGAAGTAATGGGGCAATGGTTGATTCCAGTAAAGCACTCTTTCCTAGACAAATAACGATCTCAGCCTGTGAGAATGAGAGGGGGACAGTGTCTGGGTGCGATTCTCACCAATAGCAGTGCAGACAATTACTATTACTTCAATTATTCCTCAGAGATGGGTCTTACATATTCTTACGCTTATAAATGAAGCTGTGAGTCCTTAGGTAGTTTCTTCTTTGAGTTTTGTATTGGTGTCTCATTGAATGCTTTTAATGTGATATTATAGTGCCATTTACAATAAAAATAGAAAACTATTCTGATATTAATGAACCTTATAATTAGCAGAATACAGTGAAGTAGGAGGAGGAGAAATGTAATATAATTACAAAATGAATGTAAAAGGCATTAAAAAAGGAAATGTTAGTTATGAGAATGGGTGGTCAACAGAAGAAAGCCTCAGGAAGAATTGCACACTTCCCTCTCAGCAGGGTTTTATTTTTTTACATTCCGTGTTAATGGACTCTCTAAAGAGTTTGTAGAAATGTGTTCGAATATCACTGTGTACTTATTTACTTGTTGATCTCCTAGGACCTCCACAATAACCTTAGGAAGAGTGTGGCTACCTCTCAGGTGAGAAAACAGAGGCTCAGCGAAATAAGTGAGGACAGTTGCTCACTCTCGTCATCAAACAAATTAACTTATTGATTTTTTAGTTTAAGGTGCTCTGAGTACCTGCTGGACTAAATGCCCACTTCCCCAGGAGATCAGGGTAATTATGTGCTAAAATACCTTGAATTTCAGCTGTGAAATGTTCTCTAATCCATTTTGGGACATATACTTCTAACTTTCTTTCTTCCTGCACTTCACACATAACTAATTTCCATTATTTGTTCAAATTTAAAACAAAACAGAAAACTCAAGAAAAAAAACTGTAATCAGCACCAATAATGCTCACAGAGTGAACAGGAACATAAGGCTAGGAGATTCTTATTAGGAAATTGAGGTTTTTTTTGTTGTTTGTTTTTTGTTTTTGGTATGAGGGCTTACTCCCGGCTTTACGCTCAAGGATCACTTCTGGCAGAGCTTAGGGATCCAGATAGGGTCTCAAGAATTAAATTCAAGTCAGTCATGTTGCAGGCAAGTGTCTTACCTATTGGCTATTTTTCTGGACCTGAAGTTAAGTTATTAAAATAAAAATGAAGAAAATTTTAATTATTTAATAAAACACCTTCATGTGGATGTGGGGCTTTCTTTGTTTTCTTTTCAAGGATTAGGTTTTTAAAATAAAAATTCTAGGTTACATAAAGCCTAATAAATAATGCATGAATCACTTGCTCCTTTGCCTATAATTTGTTTCTATAATTCAATGGTTAAAAGTGAAAGAAATAACAAACAAGTATAAATAAGACTAGACCTGAAATACAGATTGTTAAATATATTTCTTTTCTTAATATTTTTGGTTTTTTAGCCAGGTGAATTTTATACATCTGGCTTAAAAATGACTGAAAATACCTCAGTCTTCACATGAAAGATGCTGTGCTTCTAGCATCCACTGAGAACATTTAGCATGTTAAAATAATATCACAAAGTCAACCTTGTTGACTGCATCCCTATTTCTTTGGCCTAAGAAACCTGCTGGACTTGTGAATTTGCTCTGCTGTGTCATTATTTTGGACATTTGGTAGGTGTTTCTGGCTCAGTAATTGGAAATCACTTCTCCACAAGTACTTACTTCTCAGTATTACCAGCATTCATCCCGATATTGTAGATCTGAGAACACCATTTTCCCCAGAAAAGCCTCTGTATAATATCACTATACTCTATTAATCTTTTTTGTTGGGACACACATAGAGGTGCTCAGGGATCACTCCTTGAAGTGCTTGTGGGACCAGGGATTAAACCAATATTAGTGTACACAAGGTAAGTACCTAAATCCATGCATTATTTCTCTCTTGTGCTCAGCATAGTTTTTAAAGCTTCTGTCAGAATTTATTTCAGTTATTACTTGAGAAATAAAGGAGATTTATCATCACATGTAATTTTAAGTTTAGAGAAAACGTGAGGAGATAAAGAATATAAACTATTGGAAAGAGTGAGGGTAGTTATTGAGAGGATCAAACGTTCTCTATTTTATGTAATCTTGGGAAAATCATTAATTACTGTGAGATCAATTTTACTAACACTGAAATAAAGCAGTATCATCATAGCAGTTTACCCACTTCACAAAGTTGTGAAGAAATTACAAGGTACAAAAATTAATCTCTTGGTTAATATTTATTGAATATTTGCATTGTGTTTAGCATTTTACATGTGCTGACTCATCTATCCAACAATCCAATAAAATGGGACTGATATTTTCAGACCATTTACATATGTGGAAACTTGAAATTGCTTTCTAACTTTGCAATTTGTAACTACAAACTGTAGTTTTGGGCTACTTACCATAATAATTGGGGGCAATTTATGGCTTGGTGCTTAGGATCTGCTTCCACAGGGCAACAGTGTAGTGCTGGGGATCAAATATTGACCCTCTGTATGTGAAGCATGTATTCCAGACCATTGAATTTTTGCCTTGCATGTGGCCAACACAGATTCGATCCCTGGCATCCCATGTGGTCCCCAGAGCACAGAACCAGGAATAACTCCTGAGCACTGGTGGATGTGGCAAAATTCCCCAAAAAACTAAAACAAAAAACAACCAAATAAACTCCAAAGTAACAACAAAAAAACTCAATCAACCAACCAAACAAAAAACTAGTAGGAGTTCAGACCATTGATTACAGTCCTAAATCTCAGATACTTAACTATTCTTCTACATAATCTGATTTAAAAATCTATTGAAGGTACTTTTTATCATCCATTTATACTTTGATATTTTTAATAAACCACACATATATTTATTATGATAACTAAAAGTTGACTGCCAGAGTATCTACTCCTTTGTTGAATTTGAGATTCATTAGATAGATGTTTTTGTTCCAAGAGCAATTCAGTGGGGCTAGATTGTCCAAGTGAGACAACAAAATCCTGCTCTAGCCAACAAGGCATTTATTATCTTCCAGTTAGAAAAAATATTCTGCAGCAGAACTGAAATTACCAGGCAATTAATCCACTAAAGCTCTTAATTAAATTATTTTTGGTGGGTCACACCTGGTGGTGCTCAGGGGTTACTTTTGACTCTGCACTCAGGAATTCCTTAGGTAGTACATGGGAGACCTACACTACAGGATTCTGGGTATTGAACCCAGGTTGGTGTATGCAAGGCAACCACCTTACCTATGGTACTATTACATTGGCCCCTTAATTAAAATTTTTATGATGGTTGCCATCCACTTTGGGGAGAAAGAGACATCAATAAAGCAAGTTGATATAAAGAAACCTAAACAAAACCCAACACATTCATACCACTGCCAACACACCACAAAACACAGACCTGCGAGTTTCCATTGCAACGCTTCTTTCACTACAAAAGTATCTTGGAAGTGGATTACTCAGAAATCTAATGATGGCCTATAAGAGTAATAAGGAATTATTTTTATAAAGGATTCAACCAGATTAAAAACACCAGTAGGCAGGGGGTGGTACAATTAAGTAGTCGAACAAGTTTAGAAACTTTTTTTTAATCAGAAAATGTGAAATACAATCCAACCAGACATTCATATTTTGAATGTTCTATTTAAATGAAACTTTTAGGCAGCTCAATTTAATGTCACAAGAATATATATCTTATACAACAAGTTTTCCATTCCACTCTCTGCATTCAAGAGCCCCTTTATGACACTAAATTGCTGTAATAAGCTTGTGGGAAGAGAGAACTAATTCAGTACCAACAGTCTCTGGAGAAGCAGAGGCCACTGGGCTAATGTCTGAAGAACAGAATGAGTGGCACATCCCGCTGAACTGCTTTTACTGGCCTGTGGCCTTGGGCAATCATCTATTTACCTAAGACCTTATATCCAAGCCAAACAATTATTTTGACTATTCATTAGAACCTTGTTTAACTTCAGCAACATTTTCTTTCTGTCTTTTCTGGCAAAGTAAAGGTGACGGGGAAGCAGGGTAGGAGCGTTGACAGCTCTTAGTCGTGTCCTCAGTCCGCTCTTATTGTGTTCCAAAATGAAATAAACAGTAGGGGTATTCTTATTTTGACAGGCTTGCTTCTTTTTTGCCCATTCCAGCTGAAAACATAACATGTCGTCCTCAAGTATTTAGGGCTGCAAACACAGGGAGGGAGCTCAGCCGAGTGACTGCAGGAGCCAAGCCCCGGAGACAGCCACTCTCCTTCCCAGGGGGACATGGTTCTGGAAGGGACCTCTCGCCCACTTGGCCTCTGGGGCAGCCTCTGTTTAATCAACGCTTGTGCGATGTGGCTTCTTATATAACTGGCAGAGAGGGTGGAGACACTGACAGTGATGACAACTTACAGTGGCTGGAACACAGGCCACATGACAAGAACCAGACGCTAGCCCCAGCCATGTGTCAGGGTCATTTCAGGGTGGGGGAAAGGGGCCGGGAGGACTGAGCAGCAGCTTCGGTGCTCCTTGTGCACCTGAGGATGAATGAAGAAAAGAATGTGACTGCCGTGCTTGCTGGGGATACTGACTGGAGATAGCAGGGTTATCCCTGTGGACCAGGAAGAGGAAGTGAGGGGAGTAGTGTAGGAGGCCTCGTATGTGATGGGAGAGAACGACTCTGGTGGAAGATTCTCCTTGGGGCTTCGTGGTGGAGACAATTCATGCCACTGCTGCTACTTTTGCAAAACCAAAGTAGAAGGAGTTTAGGTCCCAAATCTCAGATAGGAACTTTTACTGAGTTGCACAGCTTCAGGTCGTGGTTTTGAATCTTTCAAGTAGCAGTGTGTGACTTCTTCACAAATGCTTAATCTGAGAGGAAGGCTGTACAATTTAAGTATTCCATGGGTTTGTGGGAAATACAGGCGGTCGGTGTAGGTTACATGGGTAACCTAAACTGAGAGGTATCTGAGAGTTTTTATCTTGCGGGAGATGCGAGATGGCCGATGAGATCAACATCTTCCATTTAGATGCTCAATCTTGGTGTGTTCACCAAGCAATGTGTGAACAGAATTGGCCATACAGGAGTGTCCTATTCAATGTTCTTCTTTCTGTTTTTGATTTTTGCTTTTTTTTTTGGGGGGGGGCACACCTGGTGAAGCTAGGAGTTACTCCTGGCTATGCGCTCAGAAATTGCTCCTGGATGGGGGGACCATATGGGATGCCGGGGGATCGAAACGGGTTCGTCCTGGGTCAGCCAGGTGCAAGGCAAACGCTCTACCACTGCGCTATCGCTCCTCCCCCTATTCAATGTTCTGTTGCACTAATTGTGTTTTCCTGGGCTGTTGCGGAGGGACTTTTGTGTACAAGGAAAAGAGAAACCAGGAATGAGTTGTTCAGAAATCACGCTTCTGGCAGAAGGAACAAAATAATGTTAGTTTCTTGCAAGTAAGAAAAAAATTTTCTCCTCTTTTTCCAAATGTTGATCATAGAACTTAGAGTAAGGGGAAGTTTCATCAAGTTGGAGTCCCCAAACAATAATGTACTACCTTGTAACTTTAGCTTTGAATTGTTAAATACTCTGTGGCAAATGTGTATTTTGGAGCTTAAATGCTGCAAAGGAGAATATAGACACAGCAGGGTCTTTATTTTCTAAAGCAGGTAACTCAAACTAGACTGTCTTTAACTTGATGGTTTTACAGAGAAAAAATGAGAAAAAGTTTCAAGCACTAGGAACTCTGGAGTCTAATAAAAAGATATTGAACAAGAAGCAGCAGGAATGCCTGAAGAGAATTTCAAGAAGCTGTAAAAGAACTTGAAATGATACAAAGGCTATGTCTTCTTACAAACATTGAGATGAAAGGGAATAAACTGAGGATGTGTTTAAGGGAATATATGATCTGGGTCTGCTGTAAGCCATGAAAAAAAGCAGCATGAGCCTGTATAGTATTTGCCTATTTCTCAGACAATAATTTGAGTTTTTAGAATCGCACCAAGGCAGTGCGTGTTGCTTTTTAATAGCGGTGTCACATGCACAATGCCTGGGTACATTATAGGCATGAAAGAAACAACGGTTATTGTTCTTATTTTGTTGCTGTTCTGTGGTTCCTGTGTAAACCAGGCCTTTTTCTTTTTCTAAGTTTCTTTTCATGATATTAGGGCTGATTAAGGAGAATGTTTAAGTCAAGCATTATGTTAAGGACTGTGCAAATATGAGTGGGTTAAGTTATCGTAACAATCAGTTTGATGTAGTTGTGTCTATAATTCCTTTTTACATAAAGTTTAGAAGTGAGTTAGTGGGATCAGGAGCCAGGAGACATTGGCAGTCCTCCTGAAGTCACACTTGGCCAGTGTCTGTATTCTGTTCAGTAGATAGCTCTTGCTTTTTTTTATTTCTCCATTTGTTTTATATCTTAATTTTAATTATTTTTAAAAGTAAAACACCATGATGTACAATTTCATGTTGAATTTTGGGCATATAGTGTTCTAACATCATCATCAGTGTCAATTCCCCTTACCAATTTCCCTCTCACCCACCGTCTCCATTTTTTCCCACATTATCCAAAATGTTATTCATGTTTTTTTTTTAAATTATCCCTGGAAATATATCCTCTCCCTTTGGGCAAACCATGGTCATATCAGTTAGTAGCAAAGTTATGTCCTGAGAAAAATTAAAAAGCCTGTTGATTTTTCATGATATAAATTTAGTTCAATACAGGGATACTATAGACCATGCTGTGAGAGACCAGGGGTTTATAATGGTATAGGTTAGGCCAAAGCAGTGCTTCTCAATTATTTTTTGTCATGTCCCCCTAGGAAGAAGAAAACATTTTTTGCCCCCCCCGCATGACTGTAAATAGTATTTTTATTAAAAAAAACTTTAACCTGCAAAACAAAAATATATAAAATAATTTGAGCAGATTTTTTAATCAGAGGTGATGTCTGGATTCATGGCTACAATGAGCACGTTTTGTAATGCATACCTTTTCCAAGTGGGGTTTGAAGCAGGACACAGCAACTCTCAGCTCCAGAGACATACGAGACATAAACATGGGGCTTAGCTTGGACAGTGTTTGCCAAGGTCAGACGCACCCCCCTTAGTTGTTATAGACACCCAAGGTCAAACGTCCCATGGGGGGCGCGCCCCACTATGTGAGAAGCACTGGAACAAAGGGAGCTGAAACTTCACTGGACATCTAGGTATCTTATGGGGTTGTTTTTATGTGACTTAGAAATTTGGAGTAGGTGGGTCAGCAAAGTGGTTAATCCTAGGTCACTGCTGAGGTGATGGATAGCAGGGGGAGCAGTATCATTTAAATATTTTAATTGACTATTAATTTGCACAAGTATATTTTATATTGTTAAGTGAAAAAGTTCTTTTTCTCTTCAGATCTACAGCTAACTGCACGATCCTGTAAGAAACAATGTATGCAGTGTTATGTTTGTTTTAAATGTCTCGATGGTTTTGCAGCTCCCAGGTTATTTTTTCCTTTGGAAACGAGTCCAAGTGGCTCTTTATGTCTTAAAGGTTGCTGATTCCTGTGACTGAGTTCATTTTAACAAATGCTCATCCTAAACCTCATTAAATTCTTGTAAAGTAGGTAAATACAATTTCCATTAAAATGCTGTCCCGGCCGAAGTGATAGCACAGGGTAGGTCATTTGCCTTGCCCGCGGCCAACACAGGATGGACCTTGGTTCTATTCCTGGCAGTCCATATGGTCGCCAATCTTACAGCCATCACCCACCTCTCCTATATTGTTTTCCCAATCTCCTTTACTAATAAGATACAAAGGATATCTCTTCCTAATACAATTAATAATGAAATGAAAGAAAGCTATTTGAAAGACAATAACAGGCTGATCTTCAGAACATTCTTTGGGATGGTATTAATAACAAAAGACATTTTGAAAAGTGCAAGGTTAAAGGAGCCCTGGTCATGAAAATGTACATTTTCCCAAAATATCAGTGATACCCTGTCTATTTTTTTATGCTTAAAGATTTCTAATGAAAAGTCACTACCAAGGAAAATATCACTACCAAGGTAAATATTGATTGGATTCAAGGAAAATAAATGTAATTAATAAGATTAATTCCAAGTGAGTCTCAATATTGCTGAATAACTTCTTGTATTTTTTTAAACTTCGAAAGAAACATTTTAATGTATTATTTATTTTCATGTGCTTTTGAACTTACTGATTCTGGCTAGGAACAAGGCCAAAGCTGCCAAAATACTGCAAGAGAAGATGCTGCTGATCATGGGCAGGAAATACTCAAAGCCCCTTGAGAGAGCCTGTTCTTCAGAGACTTCCACACCAAGTCTGCTGACCTCAGAAGGATCATCCGGCCACCACACTTACTGCGGCAGCCTACTCAGGGCCACAAGGTATTAGGGGAATTCTATAGTCCAACCCCTTGTGCCAAAATGGCATTTGGGATTCTTTAAGGCTCCAAGTGTTGTTCATTTTCTGGTTTGTTTTTTTTTAATTTCAGAATGAAACAGATGGCAAAAACTTAACTCAGTAGGGAAATGATTGAATTGGTTATATTATATTCATGTTATAAGATGTTTTATTATTTAAACCAATCACTCATATTTCTACAGGAATAGTTAACATTTATTGAGAAGTTAGTTGGTCTTAGAAAATGTTAAAAATTTTCATATGAATTAATATAATCCTCTAATAAATCCTGTTGTCAGTATCATAGTTTAAAGGCAGAGATGTAAATTTTTAATATGACATATCTAGAAAACTGAGATTTGCTGCCCTGCTGTGCCTTTGATCACTCTGAGGACTTCAAGGGAAACCTCTCCTGTGCCTGTCTGTGTTTCTGAATACCCGAAGGTCTCCTCAGAGGCCTAGGGAGTGCACACCCAAAAAACTGCATTCTGAAGCTGCCCAGAGAGTGAGTTAGTAAAGTCTGGCTTGGGGTTTGCCAACCAATAAGCAGAGCTCTCTGTCCTGCGGAGGCTCTGCCCTGCTGTGGCTTTGATCACTCTGGGGACTTCAAGGAAAATCTCTCCTATGCCTATCTGTGTTTCTTGAATACCTGAAGGTCTCCTCAGAGGCCTAGGGAATGCACACCAAAAAACTGTCAACTAAAGGCAGCAGAAGAGCATGGTCGCTCTGCTTCACGTCTGCACACTCTTTCTAACCAATGAACCCCACCACAACACGCAGGAAAAACCACACTACAAGCGTGACAACACGCAGGCAAAAACCATGCACAGAGAATAAAGACGATAGCTCGGATGACCTAAAAAATTCTGATTAACCTCTCAGACAAGGAACTTAAAATAGAAATATGGAAGATGTTTGTAAAATTCAAAGAAAGCATAGATCTATCTGAACAGAACACAAAGACAGAAATCAGAAAACTCCAAACTGAAATAACAGATCTGAAAAACACAGTAGCTCAACTGAAAAACTCAGTGGATGGCCTCGCCAGCAGGTTAACAGCAGCTGAGGAGAGAATCAGAGTACTGGAATATGAGATGCAGAAAAACTCAACAGAGCAAAAGAAATTGGAAAAGAACCTCAAGACACACAATAAGGCAATGGAAAAAGCACTCAAGGAATGCGAACAGATGAAAATAGAAGTCTTTGATAAACTCAACAGAAACAACATAAGAATCATTGGAGTCCCAGAGACCCAATCAGGAGATCTCCAGGAAGAATCAACTGTCAAAGACATCATCAAAGAGATACTCCCAGAGTTAAAGACTACATGTAATCAAATCCTGCATGCCAGAAGAGTACCAGTTAAAAGAGACCCAAAGAAAAACACCCTCGTAACACATCCTCATTACAATGACAAATCCCACAGATAGAGATAGAATACTGAAAGCAGCAAGATGAAAAAGGGAAATTACATTCAAAGGAGCATCCATAAGACTTACGGAAGACATGTCACAAGAAACTCTGAAGGCCAGAAGACAGTGGTGGGATATTGTGATAAGACTGAATGAAATGAATGCCCCACCGAGAATACTGCACCCAGCCCGACTCACGTTCAGGTTTGAAGGAAGGATACATAGCTTCATGGATAAACAACATCTCAGAAACTTCACAGATGAAAAAGCAGCCTTAAAGGAAAATCTGACAGGTCTACTTTAAGACAAGAGAGATCAACAAACACAGCAAACTTATCAACAAAGATGACATTAAATCCTATGAAAATCATCTCCCTCAATGTTAATGGACTAAATTCACCAATTAAAAGACACAGAGTGGCAAAATGGGTAAAAAAGATGAATCCAACCTTCTGCTGCCTACAAGAAACACATCTGAATAGTCAGAATAAACATAGACTCAAAATCAAAGGCAGGAGGAAAATCATCCAAGCAAACAAAACCCTCAAAAAATTTGGGGTGGCCATATTAATATCTGATGACACCAACTTATACTCAGAAAAGTGGTAAGGGACAAAGATGGACACTATGTACTAATCAAGGAATATGTGCAACAGGGAGAAATCAGACAATTAAACATATATGCACCCAATGAGAGACCAGAAAATTATCTAATACAGTTACTGACAAATCTGAAAGAAGAAATCAATAATAACACAATAATTGTGGGAGACCTCAACACGGCCCTATCAACACTTGATAGGTCAACCAGACTGAAACCCCCCCAAAAAAACATACTAGCCCTGAAAAGAGTAATGGAAGAAAGAGGACTAGTAGATATATATAGGACACTCCATCCAAAAAAACCTGGATACATATTCTTCTTCAATGTACATGGGTCATTCTCCAGGATAGACTACATGCTGACACATAAAACATACCTCCATAAAATCAAGAGGATAGAAATCTTGCAGGCTACCTTTGCTGACCACAAGGCTCTGAAATTACATGTGAACTACAAAGCCACACAAAAGAAAAACTTTAACAATTGGAAATTAAACACCCTGCTACTGAACAACCAGTGGGTCTGAGATGAAATAAAAAAGGAAATCAAAACTTTCCTGGAAACAAATAAATGATAATGAAGACACAAACTGCCAGCATCTATGGGACACAGCAAAAGAAGTCCTGAGAGGAAATTTTATAGCTCTACACATCAGGAATGAAGAAGGGACATACCTGAATAACTTAATGATGCAGCTCATAAAATTAGAAAATGACCAACAAAAGGAACCAAAAATAGGGAGACAGAAGGAAATAACAAAGCTGAAAGCAGAAATCAATGAAAATTTTTTGGAAAACCAAAAAAACAAACCGAAAGATCAACAAAAGCAGAAGTTGGTTCTTTGAAAAAATAAACAAGATTGATAGACCATTGGCAAAACTCACAAAAAAAGAGAGAGAGAAACCTGATAACCCGTATTAAAAATGAAAAGGGGGGAGATCACGACAGATATTGCAGAGATCCAAAGGGCAATCAGAGACTACTTTGAGAAACTTTATGCTACTAAACATGAGAACCTAGAAGAAATGGAAAAATTCTTGGACACTTAAAACCTTCCACAGTTAAGTAAGGAGGATAGAGCATATTTAAACACCCCCATTACTATTGAGAAAATTGAAACTGTAATCAAACATCTTCCCAAAAAGAAAAGCCCAAGCTCAGCTGGATTTAGCAATGAATTCTTTCAAATCTTTCAAGAGGAGCTACTACCAATCCTAGCCAGGCTCTTCCATGAAATTGAAAAAAGAAAAACAAAACAAAATAAAAACGGGAACACTCCCAAACAGCTTTTATGAAGCCAACATCACCTTGATACCAAAACCAGACAGAAATGCTGCCAAAAAAGAAAATTACAAACCAATATCCCTGATAAATGCAGATGCAAAGATCTTCAACAAAATCCTGGCAAATAGGATCCAATGCATCATCAAGAAGATCATACAACAACAAGCAAGTAGGATTCATCCCAGGAATGCAAGGATGGTTTAACATTCATAAATCTATCAACATCATGCACAACATCAACAACAAGAAAAATAAAAATCACATGATCATATCAATAGATGTAGAGAAAACATTTGATAAGGTCCAACACCCATTCTTGATCATAACTCTCAGCAAGATGGGAATGAAAGGAACCTTTCTCAATCCAGTTAAAGCCATCTTCCACAAGCCAATGGCAAATATTATCCTCAATGGAGAAAAACTAAAAGCCTTTCCTCTAAATTCTGGTACAAGACAAGGCTGTCCGCTCTCACCACTCCTCTTCAACATAGTACTTGAAGAGCTTGCTATAGCGATCAGGTAAGAAAAAGATATCAAGGGAAGAAGTCAAGCTCTCATTGTATGCAGAAGACATGATACTCTACTTGGAAAACCCTAAAGACTCTACCAAAAAGCTTCTAGAAACAATAGACTCATTATAGCAAGGTGGCAGGCTACAAATTAACACACAGAAATCAATGGCCTTTTTATATACCAATAATGATAGGGAAGAGATAGACATCAAGAAGGTAATCCCATTCACATTAGTGCCACACAAACTCAAATACCTTGGAGTCAACTTGACCAAAGATGTGAAGGACCTATACAAAGAAAACTATTAAGCCCTGCTTCAAGAAATAAGAGAGGACACACAGAAATGGAAACACATACTTTGCTCATGGATTGGCAGGATTAACATAATTAAAATGCAATACTCCCCAAAACATTATACAGATTTAATGCGATCCTCTTAAAAATACCCATGACATTCTTCAAAGAAGTGGATCAAACACTTATGAAGTTCATCTGGAACAATAAACACCCTCGAATAGCTAAAGCACTCCTAGGGAAAAGGAAAATGGGAGGCATTACCTTCCCCAACTTTAAACTGTACTACAAAGCAATAGTTATCAAAACAGCATGATATTGGAATAAAGACAGACCCTCAGATCAGTGGAATAGGCTTGAGTACTAAGACAATGTTTCCCAGATATACAATCACCTAATTTTTGACCAAAGAGTAAGAAATCCTAAGTGGAGCAGGGAAAACCTCTTCAACAAGTGGTGCTGTCAGAACTGGTTAGCCACTTGTAAAAAAGCAAACATAAACTTCCAGTTAACATCATGTACGAAGGGAAAATCCAAATGGATTAAAGACCTTGATATCAGACCTGATACCATAAGGTATATAGAACAATACTTCGGTAAAACACTCCATTACATTGAGACTAAAGACATCTTCAAGGAGAAAACTTCACTTTCCAAAAAAGTGGAAGCATAGATAAACAGATGGGAATACATTAAGCTGAGAAGCTTCTGCACCTCAAAAGAAATAGTGCCCAGGATACAAGAGACACCCACCGTGTGGGAGAAACTATTCACCCAACACCATCAGATAAGGGGCTAATATCCAAAATATACAGGGCACTGACAGAACTTTACAAGAAAAAAAAATCTAATGCCATCAAAAAAATGGGGAGAAGAAATGAACAGACACTATTTTGGGCGACACCTGGAGGAGCTCAGTAATAAATCCTGGCAGGCTCGGGGAACCATATGGGATGCCGGAAATTGAACCTGGGTCTGTCTCGGGTTGGCTGCATGCAAGGCAAAAGCCTTACTGCTGTGCTGTCTGTTCGACCCCAATGTCTATGATTTTAAAATTTAAATTTCTATGCTTCATGCAATCTTTTGTGTATTAAATAGTAATAATATCTACTCTATATATCTCATTGAAAGCAGAGACAATTGAAATCATATAGACAAAAGTGTCCTGCAGCTAACTTTCAAATAAAGTTTTATTATTATGAATGTTCTTTTTGGGAATCAGAGTTGTTCAATGAATAGGCTAGAGAGCATGCATTATATGCAGAACTCTGACAAATCTTGGACATTACCTGGTTCCATGTACTATCAACACAATGTTCAGCACCACTGTTTATGGTCCACCTCCCCAAAACAAAACCTAAACTCCAAATGAAACATTGTTGTTGTATGTTAATCATAGTTAATAAGCCATTTTTCTAAATAAATTTTATATTATATTATTAAACTTTATACATATACAAATTTGACATTGCCATTGCTGATTAAATATAGTTAAATCATAATTTAAAAAATGAGAAAAATGGGGTTGGAGAGATAGCATGGAGGCAAGGCATTTTTCTTGTATGAAGAAAGATGGTGGTTCAAATCCTGGCATCCCATATGGTACTCGGAGCCTGCCAGGAGTGATTTCTGAGTGTAGAGCCAGGAGTATCCCATGAGCAGTGCCGGGTGTGACCCAAAAACAAAAAAACAAAAAAAAAAAAGAGAGAGAGAAACATTCTTTGATATGTAATTTAACATGTGAATTAAGTGGTGCATAATTAAAAGTTAGGCTAGATGTAGTAGGGCCAAATGTTTTACTTTAATAAAATAAAAGTTTGAAAATTGAGTGCTATGGGATAAATTATGTGTCCCTAAAATTCAAAAATGAAAGATGAATTTTTCTTTATTTCAGAATGGACAATTAGATATGGGGCTTTTAAGTGGTAATTAAATTAAAAGTTGATGTCAATAATGTGGGGCCTAATCCAAGGAGGCTGGTGTTCTTAAGAAGTTGAAATTTGATGTACAATAAGACCGTAGTGATGGAAGCACAGTGAACCAGAAAGGAAGACTTGAACAGAAACTGAGCATCCTTATTTTGAACTTTCAACTTTCAGAACTATGAGAAAACATATTTCTGATATTTAAAACACTGATCTGTGGTATTTTCGATGAGTTGGATAGGGTATCTCTTCTGATCAAGAAGACATCAGAGTATCCTGACCTTTTCCAATCAATGCCCCACCCCCACTCTTTAGCAGTAGGCATAATGCAACATTGGAAATCCAATTTTCATTGTATTCAGTCACTACGAGGATGAGATTCTAGATTTGGTTTGCAGGAATCTTAGCTCGGTAGTCACAGAAAATGAGTCTCACAGGGCAGGAATGGAAATTTTCAGGTCATTTAGGCAGCACTTGAACTGGAAATTTAAATGTCTAGCTCATCATTTCCTTTTACCCTTTTATTAAACAACATTAAGAACAGTAAATCTCTTTAAGCTTTTTACTCTGATAAAAAATTTCAAAGGAATCACATACATGCTACTCAGAAATTTGCCTCCAGAAAGCATTTTATTAAGAGTACCATTGTTGTTATTTTGCATATCTCTAGAGCTTCATTGCACCAATGACTATCAGTGCCCTTCTTACTAATAAAAACAGATTGAAACAATTCCATAAATTCAGAACAATTCAAAGAACATCCTTTAGATTCTGTTTTTCTAAAAGTTCTCAGAACCAAAATATGTATTATGAAGGGTAATGATTCCTGGAGAATCCTGACTAATGAATACACATGAGATTTTTCAGATCCTTCAATTTACTGATACTTATACTAGTTACCCAGGAAAGTAAAATAATCAATCATTTTCCATATTATTCACAAATCATTTTTCATATTTGTTCTTGACTCTCTTCTAAGGAAGATATTTAAGCAATATATTTGATATTTAAATACAATAGGGAGTAATACTGTTCTACATGAAGTTTTTGTGTTTGAATGTGTATAAAAACACTTTGGTCAATATTAATCTTACAAGGTATTTAGAGGTCCTCTGGGTTCCCTTCTGTGATGATCAGCCCTGTAGTTTTTGTTGCATGTATTTAAGTCTGTATCTCTTGCTATGATTTCTATTTGGGGCTACAGACCAATCAGGTCTGTAATTATATTCACTTATTTATCAGATTTTTTTTTTGAGTACTTACTATATACCAAGCCCTGATCAAGGCTCTGAGGAATATAGCAGAGAACAGCATAGACCAGGTATAATTGTCTTTATGGGACTCAGATTCAAATGGGGATATATTGACAATAAGCACAATACACAAACTGCCTCTGAGGTGAAATACAGCAGGGAAGGTGCAGGAGTGAGAGTGGCTGAGGTGTTGCAGAGACTGCAGGTTCAATAGAGACAGATCTAGGAAGTTTTCTTTGAGGTGACCAGAAACTTTACTGAAACATGTGGAGATCCATGAGGTAAAGTGGAAGGAACATTTAAGACCCAGGAACAGCACACCTTAAAGAGCATTGCTGTTGTGTTCTAGAAACAGCAAGGAGGCCCACCAGCTGTAGCCAAAGAAGTGCAGGGACAGTGAAAGGAAACATGCAGAGATGACAAGTGGTGGCAAAATGGGCAAAGGCAAATATGCAAGAGCAGTCCTTTGTGTTTGGACTCAAGGAATCAGGGAAACACAGGAAGTTTTTGAATGAGGGAGTGACTGTGTTCCTATACTCTTGTAATGAATGGTGCTGTCTGCTTTGCTGAAAATATGTTGGGGGAAGTTTCAACTTTTGTTAGATCTATAAATGAATGTGTTATCATTTTAACATTTAGGCCCTGTTTTTTTTTGTTTGTTTGTTTTTGATTTTTGGTTTTGGGGCCACACTCAGAGGTTATTCCTGGCTCTGCACTCAGAAATTGCTCCTGGCTTGGGGAGCCATATGGGATGCCAGGGTATCAAACCGTGGTCTGTCCTAGATGAGCCACTTGCAAGGCAAACGCCCTACCGCTGCACCATTGCTCTGGCCCCTAGACCCTGTCTTGAGTTCCAGTAAGACCATCAGTACCCAGAATCTGGCAAAGTGCTCCTTTTTCCTCCTAATCTCCACTCTCCAAACACTGCACTGGTTAAGGGGAGAGACTTTTTTTTTATTTTATATAACAAAAACCCAACTACAAACATGCTTATAATCATGGTGCTTAAATAAAGATATTTATTTAGAAATAAAAATAAAAGTAATACAATTTAGTAACAAAAACCCCAAAGACATGCTTTTATTAGGCCATTCGTTAGGAGGTAAGTCTCTGTGCGTTAGAGGCATTTCAGTCTTCAGACAAAACATTAGTCTGGCTTCACAGAAAAGGCAGAGAATGAAACATGCATCTGTCTATGCATTTATTTTAATACCATAGAAACACATTCATTTTGTCAGTATATAAGAGGCAAAAACACATATTTAGGGAGAAGTGTATTTTGAGACATTTTATCTATTAATATAATTAAATGTCTTCTTTCAGGACACATTATGCAAGATATTTTCTTGGAATTAGGATAATTGAGAAAACAGTTAAAAAAAAACCTTCAAAAATAGTACCTAATAAGTATTCACTAATGGATCTTCTGATAGCACCACACTTTATCATATAAATTTCAATACAATAAAATATGCAAAAAAAAACCTTCAAGAAATAGTCCAAAAATTCTTTTTTGCTTGTTTATTTTTGGGCCACACTCAGTGGTTCATAGAGCTTACTCCTAGCTCTGTACTCAGGAATTATCCCTGGTAGTGCTCAGGAGGCCCATGTGGGATGCTGGACATTCAACCAGGTTGGGAAATGCTTGTCAGCCCTAGCATATCCAGAATTCTACTCTTCTCTTACCTGATCCCACTGACAATGATAAGGAAAATGGAACTATTTCCTACTGATGAGGGAAATAAACCTCTATTCCCCAACACCTAGCCCTCATCAAGCACAACTCAGCAGTCGAAGAAATGAAATACTGCCAGAAACAGATGGAAAAACAAGCGCCAAAAGCATCATACCTTCTGTACTGCCGCTCCAGCCCCAGGCATTTTTATATCCTTCTCTTAGTTTTCTGTTGATTGTAAAGTTCTGCTTTTTCTAGACTCTGGGATAGTTCTTTCCTATCTTTATTCTCTAAAATGCTTCTAAGAAACCCCTTAACAATCTTTTTTCTTCCTTGTATATGTTCTTGTATTGTTCAATTTTGCAAGTAAGGTCAGGTGTTTTAAAATATATTCTAATTTCTGTAGTTATTCCCATGACAGTATACTTCAAGGGTGGAGAAACCCTGTATATCTTAGGACAAGGGAACTCCCTTTCTAATTTTCCCAATATTTACTGTGCCTATGCAAGAAAAAGAGAGAGAAAGAAAGAGAGAGAGAGGCAGGCACAAATTAACTTTTTTTTGGTTTTGCTATTGTAGTTGTTTGTTGCTTGTTTCCCACCACCCCCCACCGTGAGTTTTCTGTGTGTGTGTGTGTGTGTGTGTGTGTGTGTGTGTGTGTGTTTATTTCAGGACTGTGGTTATTGTGTGGTTGGTATGTTAGTATCTTTATTGCTGTAGTGCTTTTCTAGTTTTTGTTTGATTTAAAAAAATTTTTTTTTAGTGTTGTTAGGTTTCTCCCTTTTTCCCTTTTTTTTGGGGGGGGGGAGGGTTTTGGGCCACACCCGGTGATGCTCAGGGGTTACTCCTGGCTATGCGCTCAGAAGTGGCTCCTGGCTTGGGGGACCATATGGGACGCCGGGGGATCGAACCTAGGTTCGTCCTAGGCTAGCGCTGGCAAGGCAGGCACCTTAAATCTAGTGCCACTGCGCCGGCCCCTCCCTTTCTTCTCTTAAACTGATATTTATAGCCTCTAGAAGAACTCCTCCCATTTTTTGCCCCATTTTATTTTATTTAATTTTTATTTTCTTCAAACAGAACCAATAATTTAAACCATATTATTTCACCCACAAATTGAGGAGGAAATAATAGAGGGTACATTAAGCAGAAATAAAAAATTGATCAGACACGCTAGACACAGAACAGACCACTTATACTAGCAACCCGGTGGTAAAGGAGGGGGATGTGGGATGCATGCTGGGAACAGAAGTGGAGGGAGGACAACATTGGTGGTGGGAGTGCCCCTGATTTAATATCACTATATACCTAGAAAATTACTGTGAAAAATTTGTAATTAACTTAGGTCAAAATAAAAAAAAATAAAGAAAAAGAAAAATATATTATAATTTAATTGGTCTGCAGTGAGTGTGTGCAGAGATATATTTTACAAAGTTTTTCTAATGACTTTCAGAGATGCCACTGTTGAGAACTATAGCTCATAGAACAGACATATAAAAGGCAAAAAGCACAAATGTTCAGCAAAAGTGATGAGACTTGAGGAAAAAACAAATATTTGATCGGTGGGGGTGGACACTCAAGACTGTGCTCAGCGATGGCTCCCATCTTTGCATTTAGGGGTCGTTCTAGTGGGCTCAGGTGATCAAATCTGGTTTGGGCGGTGTGCAAGACAAGTCCCTTATCCACTGAACATTCTATATTTTTTTAAGGAAATGCTTGTTAGAGTAATCATCTTAAGATTTTATGAAATTGTGTTCTATTTAGATGTAGGTTCTTCAGTTAAGAAATTATCATTGCTCTGGTGATTCAGAAGTTTTGTAGACCATTTTGAAAAACAATTATTAACTAGAACATTAGAAAAATGAAAATGAAGATTAGAGAATAAATTCAGATACAATTAAAGAGAAGGGACAAAATCGCAAATAGAGAAATTTGTGGAGTGGTTTTTTGATTTGTGGGGATCTGGGAAGGGGTACGGGAGAGAAGGATTCTTTGTTTTTGTTTTTGGGCCACACCCGGTGATGCTCAGGGGTTACTCCTGGCTACATGCTCAGAAAATGTTTCTGGCTTAGGGGACTATCTGGGAAGCTGGGGATTGAACTGAGGCCCATCCTGGGTCGGCCATGTGCAAGGCAAATGCCCTACCACTGTGCAATCTCTCTGACCCAAGAGAGAAGGATTCTTGACCTTGCAGTGAAAAATCTCAGTTTCTGAGAAAAATTCAGGGAATTATGCATGCGCTGGTTCAAATATTGAAGCACATTTTTACTTGGGCTGGAAAAATTAGATACCAGGAAGACTTGTTAACAACAATATGTATTCATACTCAAAAATTATGAAAAGAATAACACAGCACATTACTTTTGTATAAGACACATATTTCATGTTATATATTCTATGAAAGTTACAACTTAAATAGTAAGTAATAAAATCAATGCTATAAAGCCTAACTTAATAGCATTTGTAAAGACACTTCACTCTGTATCATCCTTTCAAATAAAAGCACTGTTCTTCGGATAAAAAATTTAGATTTGTAGTATACCTTTAACAATAATTGATCTTTATTGATTGTTGAGATTTTCCCAGAATTTTTAGTTGATTTCTGCCTCTGAGTCAAGTTTCACAAACATTCAGCCTTTCTCATCCCATCATCCCATAAGAACATATGCTGTCCAGCCAATGGAAGGATATTATCCCTGATTGTATAATTGATGGTGCAAAATAAAGTCATTTCTAGGTCATTCAAGGTTAACATTAATATTGGACTCCTTGGGTGATTTAAAAATTGCACATGGTGTCTTGCAATGTCTCCAAGGTCCTACAAAATCACAAGCAATCACTAAGTATATCACTAGACAGACCATTGGAAAAGATGGATGGTTCCAAGGGGGATTATATGGTTGTGGTCAGACAATATTTGTAGCTCCTACCAAATAGCTAAGAGTACCTTCTGCATATTAGAAATAGAAAATGAGGAAGAGAGAAAAAGACACAAAGAAGTAAATGTCTATAATGTAAATCTTTGAGGATAAGGGTTCTGCTTAAATGTGACAAATATGTCATAAATTAAAAATACCCAATAAATATCTTGTTATTTTGTTTTTATCCAAATAATCCCCCCCACTTGGGAATGTGCCCTATATAAAGATGCATAAAATTATCACTTATTTTCATTCATTTCTTGTTTTTCGGCATTTGGAAAATCTACAACAGTGTCAATATAATATTCTGATTATGTTTTCCAACTTCTCCATTCATTGGCTTGGCTTTATACAAAAATAATATTCAAAATATGGCCCCAAAGAAAATATGCTGAGTACCAGGGTCATCAAGTGAACAATTGCATCTTTCTCTGAGAAGGGAGCCGGGGAAATGGACCGAATCGCAGGAGGTAGAATCACATGTTTGTAGTGTTCTCTTTTCTCCATTTTTAATAGCATGGAACCATTTATTTATTGACTGCTTGAAATAAATTCAAATAGAACAACTTTGTAAATATTGTAGTCTCAGGTATAACCTACCTGATGCCAATCTTTTTTTTGTAGTTTATGAGAGGACCTCAGACAGCTTGAATGTCCACTCTTTTTATCCAAGATTTTGTGTTGTAAGTTAGATACCATTTGTCTAGAAATAAAACTGAACAATAATCATGACTTCACAATTCTAGATTAATTGGAATCCCATAAAGGCTCTCATTTAAGTATGCCTCAAATGTATCATAAAATTTGGCACCTGTGTTATTCAAAGTGTTTTACTTTTTCTGAGAGAACACAAATATCTCAAAATTCCCTTTATTTTGTTCTCTATGGGTTGGTGGGAAAGGAGTACATATGGAAGTAAAAGGCTGGAGAAGACTAGTGCATTTATGTTGCTTAAATTTATCAGTTGAATTTTAAAATTTTTGTTATTGTCATACATTAAAAATCATGGTATTAATGAGACATTACATACCACACAGTTTACCCATTTAATTTGCACAAATAAATGGCTTTTTATAATATTTTACATATAGGCAGATATCACCATATCAATTTTAGGACTTTTTTTTTATCACCCCTGAAGGAAATCCAAAATCTTCCTAAACTTTGCTTTGCTTGGCCCTTAGTAAACACTGATCTACTATGTGTCTCCATGAAGTTGTCAGTTCTGGACACTTAAAATAAATGGACTCTTAAAACATGTGATATTTTACTCACTGACTTTTAATCCCATTTGGTCTTATTATTATTATTAGTTTTATATTTTATTTTCCATTTAATAACTGTTTACAAAGATTTTCATACTGGGGTTTTTGATGTAGAATGTACACCATCCTTTACCATAGCTATCTTCTTACCACCAATGTTCCCTCATTTTCCTCACCTACCTCAAACCCCTATCTATCTCAGGCAGGCATTCTGTCTCTCTCCCTCATCATCATTGTCATGGTATTTGTCATTTTGGTTAATGCTCTAGCTGCACTCACCGCTTTTTGTGGCAAGCTTCATATCATGAGCTGGTCCTCCAGTGTATAGCTCTATTGTTTCTGGATATTATTGTCATAGGTCTTTTCTTTTTCTTTTTTTCTTTTTTAAATATCTCTGTTTAAGCACCATGGTTACAAACATGTTTGTAGTTGGGGTTCAGTCATAAAAATAACACCCCCTTCACAAGTACAGCATTCTCACCACCAATGCTCCCCATTTCTCTCCTCCCCCAATGAGTAACACTATTCTATGTCTATCCCTCTTCCACTGGCTCATTTCACTCAATATGTTTCCATGTACATCCATGTACAGGAAAAATTGACTTCAATGTTCCTAATAGCTTCATAGTATACCATTGTGTAAATGTACCACAGTTTCTTTAGCCACTCATCTGTTGTCGGTTTCTGGGTTGTTTCCAGATTCTGGCTATTGTTAATAGTGCTGCAATAAACATAGGGGTACAGAGGGCATTTTTGTATTGTGTTTCTGTGTTCTTAGAGTATATCCCTAGGAGTGGTATGGCTGGATCATATGGGACTTAATTTCCAGTTTTTTAAGGAATATTCATATTGTTTTCCATAAAGGCTGGACTAGGCGGCATTCATAGTCAGGACTAGGAGAGCTCAGCACAATACTGTGGACTCTCAATTCAAGTGTATAAATTTTTGATCCAATTTATGTCTTTTCTTCAGGTAAGTGTTCTGCAATTTATCAATAAGAACAATGACACTGTTTTACTCCCACATTATGGAGTAACCACTTGTCTCCTTCTAACCTTAAGGATATGAACAAATTATAACATATATAGTATAGGAGTAAGACATGTTCTATGCAATGTGACAAATGAAGATCTTCCTTTTCTGCTCTGAATCTTCCCCTTGGCTGTCTTCATCTGTTTCTATCTTTATTCCATACAATTTATATTAGTGCTCTCATGCAGACTACTTGCTTGTTTTGACACTGTACTCATAAAACCAATTCAAATGATGTTGCATTTTAGGTCTCACATGCACTAAAGTGTTCCTATTAAAATTCCATTGACCTCCCAATTTTTCTTATGTTATTTAGAGAAATTATTTTTCTCCCACTGCAATTGACTTGTGACTTATTAAAACCATGTTAAAGTCCAATCAGTTTTCTTACTAAAAAAATTCTGGGATAGTTTGAGAGCAAAAAATTTCCCAGTTTTAGTTGTAGCATATAACTTTGCACAATTTATTTACATTGCACAATCTTTTTTTTTTTTTTTTTTTTTTTTTTTTTTTTTTTTTTTTTTTTTGGTTTTTGTGCCACACCCGTTTGACGCTCAGGGGTTACTCCTGGCTATGTGCTCAGAAATCGCCCCTGGCTTGGGGGGGACCATATGGGACGCCGGGGGATCGAACCGCGGTCCTTCCTTGGCTAGCGCTTGCAAGGCAGACAGACACCTTACCTCCAGCGCCACCTACCCGGCCCCACATTGCACAATCTTTAAGCAAACATATGAGACCAAGTTGCCCTCAATTAGGAATATGCTTATATATCTGTTTCTTAGAGTAGGAATATGTATAATGAGAGGATTCTCTTTTATAAACCTTTTAGAGAAGACTATGCTGTTAATTAAAGAATTCTGCATTCCATTGCTTATCTAAGTCAAAATTTTGAATATAAAAGAAAGCTATTTTTTCAGATCTAAATATCCAAGCCAAAGTCAACGACAATAAAATCAAGAGACCCAAACTATAATAAGTTAAACACAAAATGAACCTGTTACACAAGTAGTCCAGGGGGCTAAGAGTAGAGGTAAGGGATGCATGCTGGGAACGATGGCGGAGGTAGGTCAACACTGGTGGTGGGAATGGCCCTAATTCATTGTCATTATGTGCCTGAAATACAACTGTGAAAGACTTGTAATTCACAATGGTCTTTTTTTTTCCCACAATGGTCTTAATAAAAAATTAACAAAAGAAAAGTATGTTTACATAACAAAACTTAATAAAGCTAAATTTATGAAATTTATCTAAATTAAAAAATCACAGACATTTTATGGAAAATGGTTTATTTTTTATATTATATTAAATTTAGGAATAAACAGTTTTTCTTTTCTGCTTGGGAATAAAAAAGTTATTGGAAAACCTTTGAAGTACTTTTTTTCATTAGTTAAAACTTCTGGATCACAGATAAAGAATTTGGGTATACTGTCTGATCCATTTAGTATGGTGAATTAATCACTCTGGATTTATTTGTCTCTACCATTGAATAATATAAAATGCTCCACCATGCAATAAACAACATTTAGATCTTAAAATTACTTATAATAGAAGATGTTTCCCTCCTCAATATCCTTGTTCTTAAAATTACTTGTAATAGTAGATGTTTCCCTCCTAAATATCCTTGTTTTCTGCTCAACCTATGCTGAGAGATTAGATGCTTAAAGTAAGAAAAGCATTTGATAATTGCAGACATAATGTGACACATAGAAATAAGTTGAGGGTCAGGGAGATAGCTTAAAGAGCTGGAATGCATGCTCTGCCCAGGGGAGTCTTGGTTAGATCATTGGTACAAAATAGTCCTCTCTCAAACTGAGCCTAGAGTAGCTCCTAAGCACAGCTGGGTGTGGCCCTCTAAAACAAAACAAAACAAAACAAAACAAAAAACGACTGGAGAAGGAGAATGAGGTAGGAGACAGAGAAACAATGAGGCTCTTTATGAGTTGGCATGTGAAGGCATCTTTCTCCCAGGTTTTGGCCCAAGCTTTCTGCAGTTTGGGTGGTGATTGGCACACTCTTGTGCCAATGGGAATAACAGCTGGCTTCTCTAGTCTTCTGAAGTAACTGTTCCATTCACCATGGCGTTGTTTGCACACAGCTTTATTTGCTGACATTCTCAAGTTCCTGCTGAGCATCTTTAATGACAGTACTTTTCCTTTTAAACTTTCATTCAAAGTGAAATGTCAACATCATTAATTCTTAGTAAAAAAAGTTGCAACTAAAATTTACTTGAAGGGGACATATATGCTCAAATTGATGTCAAGTTTTTGTCAATGATTGTGAATGTGTTGGTTGAGTTACACCAATATTGGTGATATTTGCTTTTTTGAAAAGGTTTCAATATGGGGCCAAAATTGAATAAAAGGAGAGAAGAAAAAAAATGAGAGCACATGGGAATATTTAAAAGTCAGTAAGAAAGGAATTAGAATACTAACATTTTAAGTAGCATCTGAGTAGACAAGGAAGGAACACTAAAGAAATGCAACATTCTTTACCATAGTTAAGATTTGGAAAACAACCTAAATGCCCATTCATAGAAGACTGGATAAACATGTGGCCTCTCTATACAATGGAATGCTATTCAGCTATGCATTTCATTAATTAAAAAGACAGAATTTTGCCATTTGAAGTAAAATAGAAAGGACTTGAGGGAATTATGTAAAAAGAAAAGTAAGTTGGAAGTATACAGACAATTTATCCTTGGATGCTTTCATCTCTGTGTGTAATGTATGTAAAAATATTAAAACAAGAATGTGGATATTATTTAATAAAATGGGAGTTACCAGAGCGCAAGAGTTTGGGAGGTGGGAGAAAAAGTAGAGGGTATCTAATGGATAGTGTTAAGTATAAATTTATTTATATTTTGCTTTGTTTTTCAGACAAAAACAGGGATTATTCCTGGCTATGTGCTCAGGGAATCACTGCTGGTGGAATTTAGGGAATCAATCATGTGCAGTACCAGAGATCAAACACAGATTGGTTGTTTGTACAGCAAGTGCCCTTACTATTTTACTATTTTTTAAATTATTTTAAGAATAAAAAAATGCATATACACAGACACACCAGCACACAAATAACAGTGATGCCAGAGTAGATGCAAAAGAAAAGTAGAGGCTGAAAAGGTGCAGTGTAATCAGATACACAGGCTAAACAGGAAAAACAAATCAAAGTAAAGATCTCTTTTGGCAAAGAAACATTTTGGTGGGGTCTATTAGAATGTTTCACAGAATAACAATTTATTAGAAGAATGCTAAAAATACCCATGTAAGAAAGAAGCAATCCTAGCAGAATTATAAAACATGGCCAAGAAACAAAGCCTAAGGATATTATGAGCTAACTTTCTGAGGATGAGTGAATTTTCTAAAACCTCACAAAGATTAGCTCAAAGATAATACAAATTATAAAGTATTGTTGATTTCACAGTGTAGCATTGTCATTGCAGCTCAGTTAGAGTTCAAAGTATTCAGAAAATAAAGCAGACCAAAGACCAGAAGTGAATGTGAAACCTCTTGGTTGTTTTCCTGTAGTAGAAGTGGAGCAGTTTTAAGAAACAGTCTTTTCTATTTACATAAATTACCTCACCTCTTTTTTTCAATCTTAACTTACCCAGTATATTACTTCAATTCTTTGCTATTGCTCTTTACCGCCTTGGTTAGCCAGTATCCTACCCATGAATGTCTAGAGTTCTTGGACTGCCTGCAGAGATGAACTGATTTCTTCAGTCAAAAGCCAGCTAGGAACAGAACATTTTTTTTTCTCTGAACATCCAGCCTCTCAGGGCTCGAAAGCAAGAAATACTTAGGTATCAACGTGAAAGTTTTTATCTTTGCTTTTTACAAATAGTCAACAAATACTAAACAGACTAGAGCCACGGCAGTGCTTTTTGTCATTAGCCTGCAAAGTCAAGACACACACACACACACACACACACACACACACACACACACACACACACACACACACACACAGAGTAATTTCTTGACTCATCCTTTAAATTTCTTGGAAAAGAATATTTTTCTCTTATAAGAAGGGGGTTATGTGGTAGACAAGAGTAAGAAACCCATTTTTCTTTTCCATTTCTTTTTCTTTTTCTTTTTGTTTTTTTGGGCCACACCCGTTTGATGCTCAGGGGTTACTCCTGGCTAAGCGCTCTGAAATCACCCCTGGCTTGGGGGAACATATGGGACGCCGGGGGAATCGAACCGCGGTCCTTCCTTGGCTAGCACTTGCAAGGTAGACATCTTACCTCTAGCACCACCTCTCCGGCCCCTCTTTTCCATTTCTAAGCTGGGAAGTTAAATAAGACTGAGACATACACCGTTCAGTGCATCAGTTATGGTACTATAAAATATGCCTTATATTTTTTGTACATATTTTTTGTGAAGGAAGATAGTTCTTATTGAA
Organism: Suncus etruscus; assembly: GCF_024139225.1. NCBI lineage: Eukaryota > Metazoa > Chordata > Mammalia > Eulipotyphla > Soricidae > Suncus > Suncus etruscus. The sequence continues at coordinate 4,041,760 of NC_064862.1, read as the reverse complement.
ACTTACTTAGAAAGATTTGAAGGAAAAGAAAAGGAGAAATGTATGTCTATGAGAAAAGACAGGATTCTGTACAGTGGAATTAAGGAAGCAAAGAAGCATAAAGATAAGCAAGTGAGACACATGTTCCAGGGAGAATACAGACTTAAAGAGACTACAATAGTCCATTTTAGAAAAGATTTGTTGTCAGGCCAATTAGGGTGAGAAAAACACTGATGCTTTCATCTGCAGGATGCGCCCTGCCCATTCCACTCCACTCTCTGTAAATGCCAGAACTAAAAAATAGTGGTCAGCCATCAGCCAGAACTGTGACCCAGAAGGGAAGGAAGGGTGGAGAGAGAGGGTGGCAGTGAGAGATATTTAGAAGCAATGAAGAGCCATGGAGAGTTTGTGGAATATTTTTTTCCATCTCCTTGAAATAAAATGAAATGACCCCATCCCTAAAATTATTTGAAGGATGGGAACAATTCTACTTATAAATTTTCATTTAATGAATCACAATACATTTTTTCTCCCTAAAGGAAAAATTTAAATACTTGTACAGTTCAGATACTTTTGCCTACATAATTTCTATATCAAGTTGAAAATAGATTCTCACAGTTATGAAGTCATTCCTGGCACTTGTTTTTTCTCCTACTACATATAGAAAACTTGTATTTGTATAATGTTTCTAAATTACCAATATTAGATAACCTAAAGTTAAAAATTATGGCGGAAATGACTGGTACTTCTTTAAAATCAAATAAACATATAGTTATTCCTTTCTTGGTATGGTATACTCATCATTGAGACAATAGTTGGTATATTTTTGCTATTATCAGACACTATAAAATTTCTTTCCCCCATCTCTTACCTCCCTTCTCTCCTGCCACTTTTTTGAGCTATTACTCCTATAATTTAAGCTGGATGTATTTTACCTATAGTTTCATATATATTACTGATAAAAGTAGATTTTAATTTCTATCAACAAAATAATTTCCCAAGGTACCTACCAATGAATTAGAAAGGGTATATGCTTGGCCAATAAAATTTTCTGTGTAGAAAAAGTCACTAAATTTCACTGGGTTACCTAATTTTAATAAAACAGACATATTTGGTCTTGTTCTCCTTTCTCAGAGGATTTTAACACTATTATTTTATTTGGGCAAGTAACTTGAAAATGTAGGGATCTAAGTGGTATCTTATACCCTACAAGATGTTTCAGTTATTTGTATCAAAAGAAAATAATATTAATTTAAGTAAAAAAAAAGTGTAAGAAAAATGTCTCACACTAAGAAACACAATTAAAAGGTGTAATTGACACTCTCACACCATACTTTCACTAAGCTAATTTCTAATAAACAATTAAGAGTAATAAGTTTTTTTAGTAGTGATTTTATATTTGGAATAAAGGTTTCTTATAGCTGATGAACTTATAGCTGCATAAAAACAAAAGGCAGAGCGGATAATATAGTGGAAAGATGTGAGGGGGAGAGTGCAAAGAGAGGAGGAGGGGGGAGAGCGGAACAAAGAGGGAGGGAAGGTGAAAGAGACAAAGAGACAGAGAGAGACAGGGAGAACTGAGCAAGAGAAAAGGAGGAGGAGGATGTGTGAGGCCTGAAGCAAATGGTTAGTGAAGGAGAGCCAATCATAATCTAGCTGTTCCGGGCCAACCAAAGCATTTGGCTTCTTTAATTTAGTACACTTCAGGCTAAAAGGCTGGTTTGTTTACACTGTATATTTTGAGTTATTTAAAAATCTCTCTTCCAAACCATTGGGTTTGCAACTTCAGGGGAGGTTTATCAAATGTGTCTGGAAAGTATCCCCACATCAATATCACATGGCATGGACAATACGGAGGAAAAAATGAGGAGTGAAGTACTACTGACATTGTTATCACAGTCAGCATGCCTTTTCAGACAATTTTATATGCTTAAATTTACTTGATTTATACATTTAAACTTTTATATGTTTAAAAATTTACTTAGGAGGAGAGTGTTTGAACCACTAAGCAGTGCTGAGAGGACATTCCTAGTGGTACTTAGAAGACCATTTACAGTACTTATGATCAAGTTGGGATCAGTCACATCAAACCTTATACTATCTTTAGGATCCCAATTTTGAATTTTTATTTTGATACAATGGAAAATGCTCTTACATCTAAATTAAGATAGGAATGCTTTATATATTGTGGACATGTACACATCGGGTCTTTCTCCACTTGCAACACTTTATGAAGCCCTATAAATACTGCTTTAGTTTTAGCCAAAATACTAAGTGAAAAAATAAAGGCATCAAGTCAAGAAACTAATTAGTTGGAACGTTTATGGAAGAACTATTAGGATTTAATCCTTGGTCCATTGCTGTTTCTTTGGAGCCTCTCCACTGACAGCTCTATACAGAGCTTCTATTTTCAAATTTGACTTAGGGCTTCTCAATGCTATACTGCAAGCCACATTCTCATCCAACTGTCAGTCCTGAATTTCTATTTCCAAAACACTTCCACTGTTTTTTCCTTTCTCATCTGGGTGTTCCAAAGAAAAATAAGATTTATCTAAACCAGTTCATCTTCAAACCCACAAGTAAATGATGCTATCTTTTCTTTGGTCATAAAGAGTTGAAATCTGGGAATTAATTTTCAACTACTTCTTCTCATCCTCATATAGTTAGATGATAGTCTTTTTGCTTTATGATATGTTTAAAATTTATCCACTTTTTCATTTCAAATGCTTTTTCTTCACTTGATGAATTACTCAATAATTTTCTACTTAACAACACAAGTGCCCAGCAACAGATAAGAGGATAAAGAAACTGTGGTTTATATACACAATATGCTCTACTCTAAGAAAAGATAAAATACTACAGTTTGCTCCAACTTGGATGTAGCTGGAAGGTGTTTTGCTGAAAATACAAAAACATATGATCTGACTCTTAAGTGGAGTATAAAGAAACAAAAAAGGTATTTGCATTGCCAATGCAAACAAATCCAGAGAAATGTTCAGTATAGCTGGGAACTGAGAAGACTTGGGTAGAGCACAGGGAAGTGTATGGTATAATGAGAGAGGGATCTTGAAACATTGGTGGAGATTGGTGTGGTAGCTCTGCAATTATAAAATGATAACTTCAATGTTGTCATAAATCATGTTACCTCTATAAAATTAAAAATATAAAAAATGGGGCTGGAGTGGTGCGGTTCTATTCCCTGGCATCCCATATGGTCCCCCAAACCAGGAGCTATTTCTGAGTGTATAGCTAGGAGTAATCCCTGAGCGTCACTGGGTGTGGCCCCAAAAGCAATATATATACATATATATGTATATATGTATAAAGTAATTTTCTACTTGTTTTTTTTTGTCTGTGAGACTGAATAGTATATTTCAGAAGATGAAGAGCAGAAAATACCTTGAGTATTATAAGTAACAGAAAGGACTTTATCCATCTATGAGTCATAGTTACAAAGTATTTTAAGAAAATAGATTCAGCACTTAGGTAACTGGCCAGCCATTAACTTCACGAATCTTCCACATAAAATGTTCTTACCCATTTATTTGTTTTGTAGTTCAAGCTAATATCATGACTGGTCCTGAGCTGATCATCACAATATTTCCAGCGTTTATTGCTTTTTGGTAAATATCATCACCTCCAAGTGATCAGTTTATTAATCTTTGACTTTTAAGTTCAGGTAGGTTAAAAGAAGTTCAGACAAAGGAAAGTTTGCTTCCATTTCTCAAGGATTTCCAGCTGGGACTGTTTGACCTCATCAAGAGCTGTTAGTGCTACAATTTATGGACCAATAGCAACAACAATGCCCAGTGGGAAAACTAACTGAAAAACAGGAGGTAAAAGCAAGGCAACGAAGGCTTGATCATAAACACTTAAGGCCTCGTTGGAACACCATTGTGGCTCGTGTAATTCCCATTGACGTCAGTCCTATGTTATGGATACTTCAGGACCACAGGGCAGAGCTCTGACATTGCTTCACAGATCAGAGTACTCTCCTCAAAGATGTTAACCCGTGGTTTTCAGTGTGGGCCTCACATTAGCAATATTGGTTACAAGTTTAAAATTGCTAGAAAGCAAATTCATGGACCTCACCCTGAGAGGTTTCATTGAATCATACTCTCTGTGATTTAAAACAAATGTGTTTCCATGACTTTTTGGTTCGATTTGGGACTACACCCAGTAGAGCTCAGAGCTACTCCCAGCTCAGTGCTTGGAAGTTCACTCCAGGTGGTGCTCAGGTGACTAGATGGTGGTGGGAATTGAACACAGGGATCCTAAAAACATGTGACTCCTGAATTCAAGGAGTATGAATTTTTAAGACCTGCAATACTTTGAGAACCATTATTTTACTGTATAATGTTAAATAGATAATATAAGAAGTTAAACAAAGTTAATAAATGCAATGAATAGTTTGAAAGTCTATTTTAAATTGCTTAGACAGGGGGTCTATCTCTTTTGTACTAAACAATGTTTTGCATAAAATAAACCACAGTAATATTTTTTGATTAAACTGAAAGGATTTTATCTAGGTCAATGCCAAAATTCAAAATATTTTACATAACAAATGATGTCTTAGATTTCTTTGCGTGTTTGTTTTTAAGAGAATTCAAAAAGATAGAGGCAAGGTTTTCTAAGATTATGAAGATCAGTTGTGATGTGCAGAGTTTAAGGGTGCTTCTCCTTGTTTTCCTCTCAAAATTTTTCATGTATTTCATATTTCATAGCTCAGAGTAAATGTTCTGATAATAATTACCCCTATACCAAAACAAATCTTAGAAGATCAGTTTAATTTGTAGTCACACAATTATTCTACTTTCCATTTGTCCAACTGGTTATCAGATTCTAACATTAAAGCCTCTTCTCTTTATTAAACTCATTGCATTGAGTGCTTTCTGGATCTTCAGTAATCTTTTAGTATAAGCATAAGGTCTTATTAAGGAATTTTAATGTATAGTTGGTATTTCAGTTTTCTCAGGTAGGTTCTCCTTAAATCACATCCTCTAAAAGCATGCCACTTTAAAGTGTCTGAATTAAGAGTCTCTCTCTCCTTTTTTTTAAAGTAATATCTTTATTTAAACATTGTGATTACAAAGATGATTGTAGTTGGGTTTTAGTCATAAAAAGAACACCCTCCCTTAACCATGCAATATTTCTATCACCAGTGCCCCATCTCCCTCCCCCCACTCCCTATGCAAGACAGGTTTTCTACTTCCCCTCACTCATTGACATTGTTATGATAGTTCTCAGCATAGTTATTTCTTTAACTTCACTCACCACTCTTTGTGGTGAGCTTCATATCGTGACCCGGTCACTCATCTCTGGAAATTATTTCTATAATGTCTATAATGTCTTTTCTTTTCTTTTCCTTTTTTAGGGGCCATACTCAGGGTTACTCCTGGCTCTGCGCTCAGAAATTGCTCCTGGTTTGGGGGACCATATGGGATTCAAACCAACGGATGCCCTGGATTGGCTGTGTGCAAGGTAAAGCCCTACAGCTGTGCTATCGCTTTGGCCCCTCTTTTATTTTTCTTAAAATCAATAGATTAGTGAAACTATTCTGTGTGTGTCTCTCTCTCCCTCTGATTTATTTCACTCAATATAATAGATTCCATGTACATTCATGTATAGGAAAATTTCATGACTTCATTGCTTCTGCTGGCTACATAATATTGCATTGTGCATATGTACGCAGTTTCTTTAGCCATTCATCTGCTGAAAGCTATCTTGGTTGTTTACAAAGTCTGGCTTTTGTAAATAGTGCTGCAATGAATATAGGTATGAAGAAGAGATTATTGTATTGTGTTTTTGTGTTCCCAGGATATATCCCTAGGAGTGGTATAGCTGGATCATATGGGAACTCAATTTCCAGTTTTTTGAGGAATCTCCGTATTGTTTTCCATAGAGGCTGGACTAGACAGCATTTCCACCAGCAGTGAATGAGAGTTCTTTTCTCTCCACATCCCCACCAGCTCTGATTGTTCTTGTACTTTGTGATGTGTGCTAGTCTTTGTAGTGTGAAATGGTACCTCTTTGTAGTTTTGATTTGCATTTACCTGATGATGTGGAAGATATTTTTATGTGATTTTTGGCCATTGATATTTCTCTCTCTCTCTCTCTCTCTCTCTCTCTCTCTCTCTCTGGTTTTTGGGTCACACCTGGCAGTGATCAGGGATTACTCCTGGCTCTACGCTCAGAAATCACTCCTAGCAGGCTTGGGGGGACCATATGGGATGCTGGGATTCGAACCACCATCCTTCTGCATGCAAGGCAAATGACCTACCTCCACGTTGTCTCTCCGACCCCTGGCCATTTGTATTTCGTCTTTGAGAAATTGTTTATTTCTTTTCCCCAGTTTTTATGCGGTTAGTTTTTATTCTTGTAAAATTCTGTCAGTACCTTGTATATCTTATCTTTTTTTGGGGAAGGGCTACACCTGGTGATGCTCAGGGATTACCCCTGGCTATGCGCTCAGAAATTGCTCTGGCTTGGGGGACCACATGGGACGCCAGGTATCAAACCAAGGTACGTCTAGGATGAGCTGCGTGAAAGGCAATCACCCTGTGCTATAACTCTGGCCCCTACCTTGTACATCTTAGATACTAGCTCCTTATTGTTATGTTTATAACTTTTGATGGTTTTACATCACCAATAGAAAGAACTAGAATGAACAATGATTTTTGTCCTTCCAAAATATGCTCCTTTGGATAGGGACTTGAGAATGATCTCTATGGAAACAGATTTGGCTTATGGGCAAAAAAGACAGTTTCCATCAAATATAAGATGACAACGTCTTTCTACAGACCTCAAACTTGACCATTTCTGACACCTCTAGAAAGTGAAAGCCTCTTTCATGCTGTTACTTTCTTCTTACATTTCTGTATCCTTACTAGAACTGAGGAAGTTGTATTGAAATGAAACCCCACAGGTCATTTTGAGGAAGTCAAAATTTAAGCGGACAGAGGAAGAATAAGAACTCTTCTGTGGGAATGTTTGTTCTAACTGCTGAACTTGCATCCTCCAGAGATTTAAGGGGGTCTCGTGTGAGGTCAGAGAGCATGTAACTTTAAGTAGTTACTCAAAGAACATAAATTCTGAAAATTTGGAAGTTTATCTTCTCTAATGATTTTCCAATCATTCAAGCCTGGAATTGAATTTTATATTCTCCAGAGACACAGGGACCAAAAACCGGAGAAGACTTAATTTGAATACTCTGAGAACATGTTTCCCTCCTCATTAGTTTCCTTCATTGTTGTAGTATAAGAACTTGAGGAGCTGCATTGGTTTGGATTCAGTTCTCAGACCCTGATACTCCTTAGTAGTTCTAATTTTACTTATTATATTTTGTAACTTGGACTGATTTTTTCATGATGAAATAGTATGAATTCTATAATGCAAGAAAATAACTATCTTAAATACGCTCCTTATGAGTAAAGCAAAATCTGTGATGTTTCAATGCAGAAGAGTATAAAGAGTCCATTCTTTGGGACTTTTTTGTTTTTTGTTATGAGAAGAGTTGGGAGTCATGATCTGGGAAGTTAATGTAATTAAAGACTTTTTCTTCTATTTTTCCAAATGACTAGCTTTTGAATGGCCTGTTTTGCCTGGCAAAGTTGTAATTTAACTCTATACGTGTTGGTAACAACCCAGACCAAACTATTTGGATATTATACAAGTTAAGGTGTCAAAATAAAATATTTCAGTATTTGGAAACATCTAACTTTAATACAGTGGTGTTTAATAGAACTTTCTGCAGCATAAAACTCAGAAGTACAATCCAACATAGATAACCTTGTAAAATCATCACTCATTTGGAATTGGAATTCTCAACAGCCCCAAGTTAACTTTAACGCTGAGGTTTTTCTCAAGGTCTCAATTAAACAGGGATTAGAAAGATCAGGGAAGGGACAATGTATGATGATAAAAGTTTCAAGTGGGCACTCTCATCCAGTCAATTTGATACAACTGTGTTGTAAAGGATGAGTGGCCTTAGCTAAGTTTAAAAAATCACTCCTCAAAAAACAACAATCATCAAACATCTGTTCTAAGATGACTGTAGTTCATATTTAACCATCACAGGAATAAAGACCTTTTCAGATTAGATTGTCTTCAGAAGACCACCTTCTGTAAGTGGAAGTTTTATTCTCTTGTCCTAACTCTTCTTATTTTTCTTGCAATGGAGGACCATATGCCATGATAAAAGACCCAACATCATGTGATACCTTTCTTCGATTTATCACCTGGCACCCCATAGTACTCAGATCATATGAAGTTTGGCATTAGGCTCACATGTAGCCGAATTGAACATTCCTTCAAGTAATTAACCTAAAATCACCCCCAGCTGAGATTAGAAGCAGGAAATCTGCCCAGGTTTTAATTAATAGTGGATGACCTCATAGGATTTCAACTAATCATGGGATTCTGTCTGCATCTATTTGAGTTATACTGCACCTGAAAATATTGTTGTTCTTTATTGACTCAGATTTTAACTAAACAACAGAAGATAATATGCCATACATTTGAAAAACAAAAATTCAGGATATGAAGCACAATGATAGTACAGTGGGTAGGCTGCAGCAGATGACCTGTTGATTTTTCTTGGGAAATTTCTTCCTAGGTCTCTGGGACTCCAATGTTTTTTTTTTTTTGTTGAAAAAACTGTTCACATTCTTTGAGGACTTTTTTGTGTCATGTGATCATTTATTTTGAGGCTCTTTTCCAACTTCTCTTGTTTTATGGAGTTTTTATGCATCTCATCTTATTGATTCTGTCATTAGCCATTGTTATTCTTTTGGATAGGCTTTCCAGTGAGGTTTTTATTTCACCTATCCACTTTTTTTATCCATCATTTCAGTTTAAAGTTTTCTCATTCTTTCATATTTCTTGATTCTTATTTGTGGCATTCTATGCTTTGAGTTCTATGAACATGCTACATATTTCTTCTTTAATTTCTTCTCTAATGTGAAAAGCTAAATACATGGTTGTTACTTTTTGGGTCATCAGAACTATCATCTTGGTTTTCTAAGCATGATGGAAGCCTGCATTGTTTCCCCACTGTTGCTGTTGTAGTGTGGTGTTTTCTATGTCCTGTACAGGTGTTACTTGACTGGAAAGAGCATGCATTGCGGAGCAGAGTGCTCCACTACCTCTTTGTCTTGGAATTTGTCCTTGACCCAGGTGCCGATGACATAGCTTCTAGGTCCCAATATAATGCTTATAATAATAGCAAGCAGTTCTTTTACTTACCAATGCCCAAGTTTCCAGTTTAAATTTCTATTAATATGTATTTTCAATAGCTTCAGATATTTTTATTATAGTATTTCCCACCACACTTCTAGAAAATATTAGATATTAGTATGCTTATATTCAGTTTTAGGCACTAGAGTTAATTTTGAATTAATACCCTGACATACCTTTCCTCATCTGCTCCCTCAGCCCCCACTTATTGTTCCCTAGAAATGTCAAGTTGGTTAAAAATACACACTAATATACTATTCCTATTTTATAGAGGAGCACATTGAGTGCTAGTTTATGTTTTCCTTATTATAAACTCTGGTTTATACTGTCTTTTCGTGAAATAAGGGTAAAACACAGTAATAATGTTTAGCACAGGAAGTATGAGGCTTTCCTTATCTTGTTTAGTTTGTTGTAGTCTTCTTCCTGTAGTCATTTGTCACTGTCTTACCGGCCATTCTGTATCTTTCTCTCCTGTGTTACAAAACCTCTTTATTCTCATCAATATCCCTATTCTATCTCTTTACCTCTACTGGTTTTGGCTGAACATATACTATTAAAACTCCCTGACACAGAGGACATAAGAGGGAACTAAGTTTACATATTATTGCAAATCTACATGTGTTTTATTCATCTTTAATTACTACCAGGGATCAAGAGGGGTTTGGCCATTATTTTCAGTGACTTCCAAATGGGAAAAATATAATTTTCTTCCATGGGACTACTTTTCATAGTGTATGAATTTGGTTAATGCCAGTTAATAGATTGACTTTACCTTCATTTTCATAATTCTTGTATAGTGCCTCATTCAATATTTAGGTGTTTGTGTGCTTAGTTGCCCAGAACATTTCTGGCTTAACTCACTTAAAGAATAAACCCCAGTCATAAAAGTGGGGGGTATTTGCTTGACTGTGTAGAGTGAGTAAAGAAATATGGGAGTCTAAATACAACTCACATAGACTTAAACCAAAATTCTTATTTTTTGACACTTTCAATTTCTTTTTTTCCCATGGTTGGTGATGAGCTCCACTTCCACAATCTCCAGTATATATGAATATATATGGTTTGACTTTTATGCACAGCATTAAAGAAAGTTCTGAGTTCACATTTTTGTAAATAGCTGACTAGTTTTCCAAACACCACTTGTGGAAGAGGCTTTCCTTGCTTCAATTCATATTTATTGCACTTTATCAAAGATTAATTGCCCATAAACACGAGGGTCAGGTACAAAATATTCAAATCTATTCCACTGATGTGATGGTCTCTTTATTCTACTTCCCAAAGTATTGCAGAGATTTAATGTAATTCCTATCTATAGGGAAACCCATGCCATTTTTCAAAGAAATAGATATAACACTCCTGAAAATCATATGGAACAATAAAGTTCCATGAATAGCTAAAGCAAAGTTTGAGAAAAAGAAAATGGGAGGCATTACTTTAGATACTTTTAAATTTCTAATGCTTTCATTTCTATAGATCTCAGTGCCTTCAAATTTGAGTCTGTATATTTATTTCTGTTTGTTTTGGCTTTGTGTTACACTAGGAGGCACCAGAATGCTACTCCTGGCTCTGTGCTCAGAAATCACTTCTGGCTTGAGAAACCATAGCAGATGCTGAGGATCAAACCTGGGTTGATGTGTTCAAGGCAAATGCCCTACCCACTGTGCTATAGCTCTAGTCTGAGTATTTATATTTTTAATACTCTATTATTATATCTTGATTTTTAGTTTTAAACATCAAAAAGCAATGATGGGATTAGCAGTCTTATACATTTTTCTTTATAGCCTTATAAGCAATCCCTATATTTAATATTACATTATCATTCCAAGTTGTGTAGAATAATATCCACTAAGATTTGAGGTACAAATCAGTTATGTTCTACTGCAGGCATTTACTTACAACTACAAAGAAATACCCATATAATTCAATCACTGTTCATATCAATTCAATATCCACTGTTCATATCCCAAATGTATCTCTGGTTTATGGATACCACTCTTTCCATTTCCATTTTTTTAGTTTTTTGTTGTGTTTTTGAACACACACCGTGGTGCTGCTGATATAGTCCTGGATCTGCACTTAGGAATCATTCCTGGTAAGTTCTGGGGACCATATGGGAATCTGGGAATCAAACCCGTGTCAGCTGCATGCAAGGCATGCCTTACCTGCTGTACTATTGCTCCAAACCCTATCTTTCCATTCTTTGACCTTGTATGTTTATTAATTCTCAAAAAACTGTTTTGCCATCAGGAATTTTGATATAGAGTTTTGTTTAACTTACTATCTTATTTGTATTACAAAATAAAGATAATATATGTAATTATTGCATAAATATAGATATTGAAACACAGAATATAAGATAGTCAAAGTCCTAGCTAAACAAGTTAAAGTAGTTAGGTCTAAAGTAGATAGATGTAGAGTTTGCTTTCTCTGCTCTGAACAGCCAAATTTATTCTCTAGGGATTATTTGTGAGGGTTAGTTATGTACTCCAGGTCATTTTCAGTTGTGAATAGCATCCTCAGAGACCTGTCGAGTAGAAAGTAATCCAAAAAAATAAGAACAGGTAAAGAAGAAATTAGGTAGAAAAGAAATCAATTAAATAGCATATATTATAGGTATTTTGAATTGTAAATTGCTACCACATTTCACTTTGGAATTAGGTCTTTACCTAATAAAGTTGTGTCATTGCAAAACAAAAGACATCATAGCTGGGACAGAGAAAGTACAAGGCTTATTGTTTTTCTGGGTGAGATCGTGTGAAGCATCATGATCTTGAGTGTTATGATTGTGCCCACTCTGAAACTTCTAACTTATTATGTACAAAGAGAAGTCGTTAAGTTTCTAAGGAATATAATTTAGTATGCTTTATTTTTTGTGAGAATTACCAGGGTGAGAGAACTTTAATGCACTGTAATCCTTATATATTATAATAACAATTTGCAGGATGCTACAGCTGTCAGAAGACACCAAGATCATTTTCAGATTTTTACTTACCTTTAATACTTTGAACAATTTAAATTTAAGATAGATTACCTTGCTATGGATAAATAAATACACTCAGTAGAGAAGAGTCAAAGATACAGAGCTGGACTGTAGCTTGAAAACATTTTATTCATTAACAAGAATGTTGATCACAGCCTTTGATTTTGTGAAGTTATTTTAAAACTTTTTCCTCATTAGAGTTAACCATCAAATGATCTCATGTAGAAGAAAGAAATCTACTTCCCCCTAAATTCCTTTCTGTTATAGAAATAGGGTGGGAATGAATTTTCCAGCAAGGAATTAGCTCTAATGGGTAACAAGTAAAAATGAATCTTTTTCATTCTATTTAGATACAGAACTTCTGGTGAAATTCCATTTTAAGAACAGGATTTTATAAAATATGTTGAAATGTTTGGTTTAAAGATATAAACTAGTAACATTCTGGCCATGGTGATATATTTCTAGATTTATACTATACCTAGATGTAAACATAGTTTGGTAGGTGGAATTATGCCTTATGCCTCATCCCTCCCTCTAGTTAATTTGTTGAAATAGTCTCTGTCATACAAAATATGACTACATACAAATATGCCAGATAAATATTTAAAAGCGCTTGTCCAATTTTACCTGGGTCAATTTTTCTTTTTTTTTCTTTTTTTTCTTTTTTTATTTAAACACCTTGATTACATACATGATAGTGTTTGGGTTTCAGTCATGTAAAGAACACCACCCATCACCAGTGCAACATTCCCATCACCAATGTCCCAAATCTCCCTCCTTCCCACCCCCGACCCCTGCCTGTACTCTAGACTGGCTTTCCATTTCCCTCATACATTCTTATTATTAGGACAGTTCAAAATGTAGTTATTTCTCTAACTAAACTCATCACTTTTTGTGGTGAGCTTCCTGAGGTGAGCTGGAACTTCCAGCTCCTATCACTTTTGTGTCTGAAAATTATAATCGCAAGAATGTCTTTCATTTTCCTTAAAACCCATAGATGAGTGAGACCATTCTGTGTTTTTCTCTCTCTCTATCTCTGACTTATTTCACTCAGCATAATAGATTCCGTGTACATCCATGTATAGGAAAATTTCATGACTTCATCTCTCCCGACAGCTGCATAATATTCCATTGTGTATATGTATCACAGTTTCTTTAGCCATTCGTCTGTTGAAGGGCATCTTGGTTGTTTCCAGAGTCTTGCTATGGTAAATAGTGCTGCAATAAATATAGGTGTAAGGAAGGGGTTTTTGTATTGTATTTTTGTGTTCCTAGGGTATATTCCTAGGAGTGGTATAGCTGGATCGTATGGGAGCTCGATTTCCAGTTTTTGGAGGAATCTCCATATCAGTTTCCATAAAGGTTGAACTAGATGGCATTCCCACCAGCAGTGGATGAGTTCCTTTCTCTCCACATCCCCGCCAGCACTGCTTGTTCTCATTCTTTGTGATGTGTGCCATTCTCTGTGGTGTGAGGTGGTATCTCATCGTTGTTTTGATTTGCATCTCCCTGATGATTAGTGATGTGGAGCATTTTTTCATGTGTCTTTTGGCCATATGTATTTCTTCTTTGTCAAAGTGTCTGTTCATTTCTTCTCCCCATTTTTTGATGGGGTTAGATGTTTTTTTCTTGTAAAGTTCTGTCAGTGCCTTGTATATTTTGGAGTTTAGCCCCTTATCTGATGGGTATTGGGTGAATAGTTTCTCCCACTCAGTGGGTGGCTCTTGTATCCTGGGAGCTATTTCCTTTGAGGTGCAGAAGCTTCTCAGCTTAATATATTCCTGTCTGTTAATCTCTGCTTTCACTTGCTTGGAGAGTGCAGTTTCCTCCTTGAAGATGCCAGTAGTCTCAATGTCCTGGAGTGTTTTGCCTATGTGTTGTTCTATATATCTTATGGTTTTGTGTCTGATATCGAGGTCTTTAATCCATTTGGATTTTACCTTCATACGTGATGTTAGCTGGGGGTCTAAGTTCAATTTTTTGGTTGGTACTCTTTTGGTTGGTTCTCTTTTGGTTGGTACTCTTCGAGCATACAGGATTTGATCACATATATTCTTTAGCTCTGGAAGTTTCTCTTTAATGATGTTCTTGACCATTGATTCTTCCTGGAAATTTTCTTCCTGGGTCTCTGGGACTCCAATGATTCTTAAGTTGTTTCTGTTGAGCTTATCATAAACTTCTATTTTCATCTGTTCCCATTATTTGACTAATTTTTCCATTGTCTGATCATTTGCTTTAAGTTTTTTTTCCAATCTCTCCTGCTGTATTGAATTGTTATTTATCTCATCTTCCACAGCACCAAGTCTATTCTCAGCTTCTGATACCCTGTCCCAGAGCTTATCCATTTTGTCATTCACTTTGTTTACTGAGTTTTTCAGTCCTGTTAGTTGACATGTTATTTCAGTTTGAAGTTTTGTGATTTCTGTCTTCATATTTTCTTGGTTCTTATTAGTGTTCTGTTCAACTCGATCCATGGTTTCTTTGAATTTGTTGAGCATCTTCCATATTGCTAGTCTAAAGTCCTTTTCTGAGAGATTGATTAGTTGGTTGGTCATTATCTGGTCATCAGAATTGTCATCTTCATTCTCTATGTCTGATGCTGGCCTGTGTTGATTCCACATTGTCACACTTGTATTGTGGGTTTTTCTACGTGTTGTGGTGATATTCATTGGCTAAATGATGCAGGCAGCCACACTCCTCTGGCCCCGTCCTTTCTGGATGGGTCAACTTGCCTGCAAGGGAGGGGAGACCTCCGTGGATGAAGCCTCACGCAGGATCAAATCTTAGGCCCGAGCACGCAGCAGAGAATACAGTCCGGAGAGAAATACTGGGCTTCAGTGATCTAGCACAGTTTTTAGTGTGATATTTTTTTCTTGTTGCAATGGTGTTCTTTTCTTAGAAAGAGCGCATGGCTGCGTAGCAAAGCGGAGCTAAGTGCTCTGCTGGAGCCTCTTTTCGGCCCACTCCCAAGAGGTTCACGCAATAGGATAGTAGACAGACACACACAGGCAGAACTCACAATTTTTCACAGTCGGGCCCCACTGGGCAGGCGTAGTTTCGTGGATTTTCCCAGCCTGACGTCACAAACAGGGGACCTGGCTTCTGCAAAGCATAGCGGGTTTTCATGTTTTGGAGCAGTTCCTTGGTGTTCCTGCCCTGAAATTGGCCCCTGGGAGAGCAAGTTTTCTGGAGCCTCTTTTCGGCCCACTCCCAAGAGGTTCACTCAACAGGATAGTAGACAGACACACACAGGCAGCACTCACAATTTTTCACAGTCGGGCCCCATCGGGTCAATTTTTCTAATGTAAGTTTTGGATCAATCCTTTTGTCTGTTCGTGTGTGTTGTACTGAATGAAAGTGGCCACGAGTGTAAAATGTTGTGTTTAGTATTGTCTTGTGTTGTCCGTTTATTTGGTATCTCTACATTTCATGATAAAATACAATTTTCAAAGCCTTATCCATTTTTGAGATTTCAATTAATTTTTTCACAACTTGGTCAGTCTGGTCACTTAGCAGTTGACAGACTGGCATTCTGCAACTAAAGATCATGTGTTAAAAATTATGTGTTAAGCTGGCTTTGTCCTTCTGGGAACATGGCAGAAGGTGTGAGGGATCATAAACCCCAGATTTCTTAATGGCCATCAGGGATAAATTTTCCCTGGAGAATCTCTGGAATTTGCAATCACCCAGCTTTCCTACCATGTGTTAGTCATGGCCAGAAAAATACAGACATGTAGCTAGAGAGAGAAGCATCAAGGTTTAAGAAAATAACTAAGAAGTTTAATACGAATCATTAAGGTTCAGTTTAAAAGTTTTTGAAAAATTGGCGATTGTTAATTATAAAATTCTTTAAAGTCTAAAGTCTGACAGAAGTCAGTAAGCATTTCCCTGGTATTCGAAAATTATTTGTGTAATGTAAACTGCTGGTGTCTTCTGCCTGTAAACCAAGGCCAGAAGACTAAGTAAACTCCTATTTTCTATATATGAAAAATTCAATTTATGGAAAATTTTATTGTAAAAAAAAAAAAAAAAAAAGAACCTCCCAAGTAACCATTTTGCCTTCTGCCAAGTCATTTCCTTATAGACCTCTTGCAGATGTATCTTCATTCACCTCAAAAGAGCCTGCCACCCCTGCATCACCCATCCAGTCCTTCAACCCACCATTCCTGCCGGACCTGTTTCTGACCGACTCTGCCTATGGGAAATGCTGGATTTAATACTCTACCCTGTAGCCCTTCTATGAAGGAATCGAAACCTTTGGCACACCCATCGCTACCAATGACCCTGCTGACCTCTATGGGAGCTGAGATGCATCAAGGCATACCTTTGAGACAGGTCATGGGTGTGGGACTTTGCTTACTTGGATAGCATATGAGACCCCAACTCCACTTACTTTATTTGCTCCACTGGACTTCCCCCCATACTGTTACTTAAATGTTTATTGCTTATCATGATTATTGTGTTTTAGTTTTGTTAATGCCTAGATTAACCATTAGACCTATTGATGATTTGCTTTGGGATAAGAAGATTACTATGTTTAGACCATAAGTATGAACCTATCACTGCTATTACTCTTGCTGTTGTTTTAGGTTTGAGTTTTGCTGGAGCAGGAACTGTTATTACTTCTTTCTTTCTGAAAGGGGGGGAATTATGTACTTCCCTTAAGGAAGAATGTTGCTTCTTTAAAGATAAATTGGGTTTGGCCAGAGACAGTGTTAAACAATTGGAATTAAACTTGGAAGAAAGATACACACACACACACAACCACACACACACACACACACACACACACACACAGAGAGAGAGAGAGAGAGAGAGAGAGAGAGAGAGAGAGAGAGAGGGAGAGAGAGAGAGAGAGAGAGAGAGAGAGCAAAGTGAATCTTGGTATCAAAATTGGTTTTCTGCCTCTCCATGGTTGACCACTCTCCTTCCCACCATTTTGGGTCCAGTATTGGGTTTTTCTCTGCCTCATCTCCTTCGATCCATGGGTATTTAAAAAATTGACAGATTTTGTCAAATGTCAAGTGGATAATGCTACCAAAAATGTATTGCTGTACATTATCAACAACTGGCTACCCATCCTCAGGTACAATTGAATTTTGAGGAACTGGAGCACATGGCTGCCACTCCGAAATGGTGGTGGATTAGGCTGCGGTGTTGCCAAAGACAGGATGAGTCTGGGTCCCTAACAGTGGAAGCCCACCTTCACCTTTCAGGTGCCACTAAGGGTAGCCCCCCAAATAGCCTAAGACAGGCGCATTGCCAGAATTTCTGTCACTTGATATTGCGCTTCTTTTACTTATATAAGAAAGGGGGAATTGTTGGGAGCCAGATCCTTTGAAATATAGCTCAGCATAAGTACAGCCGTTTTGCCTCAGACAGACATTTTGTCTCAGCATTGCCCTTAATTTGAACTTAAGATGTGTTCCTGCCAAATGAGCAGGAGTTGATGCAGACTGGCCTGCAAGAATTTGACCACACAATAAGGCTTGTTATAACATGTATGTACTTGCAGGAGGTATGCTGGCAGAGCATTGTGATTTTTATGAATATACCTAGAGATTGCATTGTTCATGTAACCACCCATTATGTAACCACCCAATATTGTTCACTCCCTATATAAGCTCTGCTTGTTTGAAATAAAATTGACACTTTGATCAGAATCCTTGACTTGGTGTCCCTTTTTCTCCCACCTTTCTTTCAGGTAAGAGTCCTTTCCATAACCACGAATAACTGTGAGCTGTGGGCCGGCTCAGACAGACACTCAGATAAGTGGAATAGAGTTAAGTATTTGGAGAATGTTACCCAGACATGCAATCAATTAATCTTTGACAAAGGGGCCAGATATGCAAAATGGAGCAAGTAAACTTCTTCAACTAGTTTTGCTGAGACAACTGATCAGCCACATGCAAAAAATCAAATGCAGACCTCCATCTAACACCATGCTCAGAGGTCAGATCCAAATGGATCAAAGACCTTGATATTAGACCCCAAACCATAAGGTATCTAGAAGAACATGTAGATAAAACATTCTATTATATTGAGACTAAAGGCATCTTCAAGGAGGAAACAGCACTGTCCAAACAAGTGGAAGCAGAGATAAACAGATGGGACGATATTAAGTTGAGAAGCTTCTGCACCTCAAAGGAAATAGTGACTAGGATACAAAGGCCACCCACAGAATGGGAGAAACTATTCACCCAATACCTATCAGATAAGGGGTAATATTTAAGATATACGAGGCACTGACAGAACTTAACAAGAAAAAAAATCTAACCCCATCAAAAAGTGGCAATAAGAAATGAACAAATAATTCTTCAAAGAAGAAATACAAATGGCCAAAAGACACATAAAATGCTGCCTATCACTAATCATCAGGGAGATGCAAGTCAAAACAACAATTAGGTACCATCTCACGCCATAGACACTGGCACACATCACAATGAACAAGAACAATCAGTGCTGGTGGGGATGTGTAAAGAAAGGGACTTTCATTTAATGTTGATGGGAATGCTGTCTAGTCTAGCCTTTATGGAAATAATATGGAGATTCCTCCAAAAAACTGGCAATTGAACTCCCATATGATCCAGCTATACCACTCCTAGGAGTTATACCACTGCTAGGGGGTGAGGGAGAAGGTATTGGAAGTCATTGGTGATGGGAACATTGCACTGGTGAAGGTTTGTATGTTTTTTTAATAACTAAAACCCAACTACAAACATTTTTAATCATGGTGCTTAAATAAATATATTAAAAAGGAAAAAAATTGTGGCACAGACAAGGAAGGAGGAAGACTCCAGGAGATGATGCTTATCTACAAAACCTTTAAGCCAAGAAAAGATGCTTCAGAGGAAGTAAACTTGTCAATATTTTGATCTTAGATATCTAAGAACAGTGGGGAATTCATTCCTATAGTTAAATAAACACAGTGAACATAGAAACAGGTACTTTGTTATGGTCATACTAGCAAATTAATAGAAATACCTTTAGAAAAGGTATTCAGAAAAGGAATATATCCTCTTTACTAAGCCCCATCAAGATGATCTGTTTTTCTTTAACCCAAGACCAGCTGAACTTTATGGTTTTCTGTGGACTAAGTAAAATGTAATGAATGGAATGGACTTGTGTACATTTTCCTGAATGATAAATTTTGTGTGCACTTTTCCTGAATTATAATTCAGATGCAAGTCCTCTGTTGTGACCCTAGTTGTGTCATATTGTAGAGCAGGAACAGGCAAATAGTGACCTGGATTGCAAAACACAAGGTGAATTTAAGTGCAGCCACCCCTGTTGACACTGAAACCTCAGATATTCCATCAACACCCTTTAACAGTATCATAGGCCAAAGTGAGGTAAGAACCAACTATGTTCTCAAACTTGACCAGCCACAAGCAACACTACTCCCTGGGGCCTCTCCAAAATGTGAAGGGCATGTTGAGTGGCTCTTAGCTGTTCCTACCAGAATGTACAGGTGAGCCAATAAAAACCACATGACCAGCTTTATCCAGAGCTGCTGACAAGTTTGAAAGATCCCAAACTGACACCTGATCCTCGTCTGTTGTCAAGACATTACCCAGCATGGCAAACAGACCAGTTTCCACCTCACATGCTGGTCTACAGCTCAATCAAAAAGGATCAAGATAGTCAGGATTCTAAGTATCAGCAGCATTGCTCTGTCAGAAGCTCTCCTGTGACCTTTCCCAGAAAAGGAAATGTAATGACAAAATGAAAGTTTGCCAGAGTATCTAAAACCAAAGTCTTTTGCAGTACAGCCTCTGTCTGAAACGTTCTTTCCTATAAGGGGCTTGGAATCATTTTAAATGGTAATATAGCTCTGTAAAACATATGCCTAAAATGATGACAATTAAAAGAGCTGTTAGATTTTATAAATTAAGATCAGTAGAGAAATAAACACAATTCAAGTATACACATGTCTATATATTATTAGGTTCTCCCTTCTCATTATATTTTCTGAAAGTTTTTTCTGTTCCTTACCTGTTTCCACTCTTTTCTCCCTTCCTTTATATTTTCTAATTTTTTGACCAGAATATAGACTTTGTTAAGATTTTTAGTGTTCTCCAATGAATATGCAGAGACAGTAATAGATCTTTCTATAAAATGAAGCTCAATAAACATTTGTAGAATAACTAAATTAAAGAAAATATTCAGAGAAGGCAAGAAAAACCTTATTTTTAGTTCTTTTTACGCTATAATCATGATAAGGCACTGCTTATAGGCTCATTTTATTTAGAAATAGGTTTTCTGGGGCCGGAAAGATAGCATGGAGGTAGGGCGTTTGCCTTGCCTGCAGAAAGATGGTGGTTCGAATTCCAGCGGCCCATATGATCCTCCCTAGCCTGCCAGGAGTTATTTCTGAGCATAGAGCCAGGAGGAACCCCTGAGTGTTGCTGGTGTGACCCAAAAACAAAAACAAAAAAACAACAACAACAAAAAAGAAATGTGTTTTCTGAATACCATGTATTGATAAGGAACCTGAGCCTCAGAGTGATAGTATTCCTGGTAAGTAATTATTGTAGAATGGACTTGATCTTGGTTTCCCTCTTTAATACTTTAACATAAAAATATCCCATATTTTGTTAACTCAACAAAATTGAATGTCAATGAATAGTAATTTTATATACATATGTCTTTCCCCCTGGAGTTTACTTGTGCTCTTGACCAGCTTTTTTTGAGGCTTTAGTGATTCCCCATGTTGGTGCCATGCTGAGGGGAGAGCTGAGGTTAGCAGAGAGACTATGGCAGCAGGTACAAGACAGTCTGTAATTTTGTTTTCCCTGGTTATTTTCAATATATTTATTAGGTTATTAAACTGAGCCATGTTGACTGTCCCCAGCCAAGTTGCAGTGCAAATGGAACACTAACTATGCAGCTATAGTTTAAAAAAGTCAGCACTACAAGGTGAGTGCCTAGAACTGAAACTCTGGTGGACAAGTGATGAGTGGGTCCAAGGTTCAATGTGATCTTTTCCAAACCTCTCTGGTTTGGAAATCTAACTACAAACCCCCTGGGGTCAAGGTTTGTGATGAGATTCCTGGAGTGTCTTGATCCAGGCTGGGTTTGAATACTTGGGAAATAGCAGACCACAGGGCTCCTCATTCTGGCTCTGTAGGGAAGTGCTGAGCTGCATGAAAAGTAGGGCATTGAGGGGGTTGTAAAGGCTTTTTTCAAACCTCAACAAGAATTTCAATTGTTCATTTTGGGCAAAAGTATGGGTTTGGTTTCATGTCAGTGCAAATAACTTTTCTCTGACTTGAGTCTATTTTTTTTTGAATCTGAAGTGTTAAAGTAATATGATCATGTTAGGAATATGATACTCATTACCATATTTTTGTTTCCTCATAATAAAGTTAACATATAAGTTTTTTAATGTTAAAGAATGCCATTATAAATGATTAAATTTTTTAGTAGTTAAAATTATGTAACTTTTAATTTTAAAGTTGTGATTTTATTCTTTTTTTGTTTTTGGACCACACCCAGCAGTACTCAGGGGTCCTGGTTCTGCTCTCAGGAATCCTGGCAAATCCAAAGAGCAAATGAAGGAATGCAAGGTATACAATTGTATTCAGGGCTCATTGAGTCATATAGGAAAGCAAAATCTCTCTGTATCAAGAAACAAATACTATAGCAGTATTACAACTATTCACTGGGGATGTGGGAAAACTATATAACCCACTGGTAAAAATCTTTTCAACTGAATCACCACTAAATCAGATCTAGGGGAAAAAAGGGAAGAATAACATATGAACATGCCGGAAGCAAACTTTAAAAAAATACAAGAAAAGAAAAAGCTTATAGAAAGCACTAAAATGTGAGAACTTTTGAGGCAGGTCTTACAGAAGTATATGAAATTGTTGACCTGGTTTTAAGCTACCAGTCAAAACTCTGAAACCACAGAGGGAAATGCTACTTGTTTATATTATTAATAATAACTGTACAAAAAAAGCATCAAAAGACTTACAATTTGAAACATTAATTGTGCAACAATAGTTGAGATTCAAGAAAATGTTCTTTCTACAATTTAAAGCCTAAAAAGGCATTTTAAAAAGTATATAATATATAACTAGAATAATGTAATATAATATAACATGACAAAATATAACATCATTAATATAATAATCACTTTTCAGTGTAAAGAAATACACTGAGGGCCTGGAGGGATAGCACAGCGGTGTTTGCCTTGCAAGCAGCCGATCCAGAACCTAAGGTGGTTGGTTCGAGTCCCGGTGTCCCATATGGTCCCCCATGCCTGCCAGGAGCTATTTCTGAGCAGACAGCCAGGAGTAACCCCTGAGCACCACTGGGTATGGCCCCAAAACAAAAACAAAGAAAGACAAACAAACAAACAAAAAAAAGAAATACACTGAATTGAGAGTTTTTACTTTTTCAATACGCATTATTTCTCTTCCAGGCTTCCTTGTTTTCTCTTTGAGTTTGTTTGGTCCACTTTAAAGGAGACATTTATGAGATCAGAGTATTGGAGAATGGGTGGGCAGACTCTAAACACAATCTTACAAATCTTACTCCTACAGTGAGTTCCAGAATTAACATTCCTGCTACCTTGGGGTTAGTGTAGGATTTTAAAAATGTTGTTTGTTTTTGTTTGGGAGCCACACCCAGCGATATTCAGGGCTTTTCTCCTGAAAGTGATTCAGGGATCACTCCTGGTGGGTTAGGGGGACCCTATGAGATACAGGGAGTTGAACTCAGGTCAGCAGTGTATAGGGCAAACATCCTACTATTGTTCTGTGATTAATTTAGATACTTGTTTAAGGCCCCTCCTTTCTCAGACCACTAATAATAGTTAAAACAACATATTTACAACATAGTCAAAGCCCTTGGTCTCAAGTACAAGTAGCAACATTTCTCATATGAGATAAAAATTCAGTTTATTCCCTTCATTTTTTTTACTGTGACATAGTCTCAAAAGTAGTTTATGTTGTAAGTTTCTAATTTTATAAGCTTATTTGTAAGTAATCATGTGTCATTCATGGTCATTAATGTTATAATATGACATGGGCAAATTATACTGAAAAACCTGCTCAGGTTTGAGCAGTGTTCTCAGTCACTGTTGATTTATCTCCTGACAAGTCAAGTAGGTGCTTTCTACACTGACTTTTAGGCACAAGTGAAATTGAGCTCTGTGGTTCTAGGGTTACTGTAAGGACTAAATATATAGTTACTTGCACAAACACATGACAGACACCTTTATAAACTTTTAGACTCTCTTGTTCATTCCTTCCTGACAAAAACTTTTGGGCACATATCATAGGTAATGAATAAAGCAATAACAAATACAGTTTCTGTTTACAAGGCAGTTACAGTATCATGGAAAAAGGTAGGAATTAATATGTCATTACAAGTCATGAAGGAGAATAAAAAAGAGCAATAGGTGCATGTATTAGGAACTTAACCAATCAAGGGCATCAAGAAAGAAAGTCTGCTAGAAAGAGTAATAAACATGCTAAAAAATGGGGGACCATAAAACAATCCTTTATGGGCCATGCAAGATCTTTTTAAGGGAGGGAAGTGTACCTAGGCAATAGCTTAGGGATTTATCCTGTCTGCATGAAACCCTGTGTTCCATCTAGGCACAGCAAACAGAAAATAAAATAAATCTAGAAGAAAAGAAGGAATGGGAATGCAGTTGATTGTATTATTTTTATTATAAAGTTTTTAGTGAAGGGCCCATATATGGAAGTGGAAACTTTGAGAATGCTAACAAGGGGGTCACAGGCAGGTAAGGAAACAAAATAGGACACAATCAAAGACGCTACATTATGAGAAGAATGACCTCCAATAAAGGCCCACTTTTATAGAAATAAATGTCCTATAATTGATTTTTTGCTTCGTGTTTTTGTTTCGTTTCCCTTCTATTATCAATAAATTTAATATCAAATAGAAAAGCAAGAAAGTAGCTTGTTTATCTGAAATAGAAAGCTAAAGCTATTTCTTGCCGACTGTTTGGCGCAAGTATGGGATTCTCATGAGTAGACAGAAAAAGATTAGAAGTAATTTGGAAACTTCTCCTGCACCTGTCTGCCTGTGTTTCTGAATCCCTGAAGGTCTCCTCAGAGGCCTAGAGAGCACACCCCCCAAATATGCATTTTGAGCTGCCCAGTGAGTAAATTCTGACTGTGGGGGTCGCCGTCCAATAAGCTGAACTCTCTGGCCTGAGGAGGCTCCGCCCTGCTGTGCCTTTGTTCACTCTGAGGACTTCAAGGGAAACTTCTCCTGCGCCTGATTGCCTGAGTTTCTGAATCCCTGAAGGTCTCTTCAGAGGCCTAGGGAGCGCACCCCCAAAGAACTGTCAACTAGAGGCAGCAGAAGAGCCGCTTTGCTTCACAGCCGCACACTCTTTCTAACCAATGAACCCCACCACAACACGCAGGAAAAACCACACTACAAGCATGACAATGGGGAAACCTCGCAGGCAAACACCATGCACAGAGAATAAAGAGGATAGCTCAGATGACCTAATAAATTCCAACCACCGATTAACCTCTCGGATAAGGAACTTAAAATAGCAATATGGAAGATGTTTGAAGAACTAAAGAAAGCATAAATCGATCTGAACAGAACACAAAGACAGAAATCAGAAAACTCCAAACTGAAATAACAGATCTGAAAAACACGGTAGCTCAACTGAAAACCTCAATGGATGGCCTCGCCAGCAGGGTAACAGCAGCTGAGGAGAGACTTGGAGTACTAGAAGAAGATGTGATGCAGAAAAACTTAACACAACAGAAGAAATTGGAAAAGAACCTAAGACAAATGAACAGGCAATGGAAAAAGTACTCAAGGAATGCGAACAGATAAAAATAGAAGTCTTTGATAAACTCAACAGAAACAACATAAGAATCATTGGAGTCCCAGAGACCCAGGCAAGAGATCTCCAGGAAGAATCAACTGTCAAAGACATCATCAAAGAGATACTCCCAGAGTTAAAGACTACATGCAATCAAATCCTGCATGCCCAAAGAGTACCATCTAAAAGAGACCCAAAGAAAAACACCCTCGTAACACATCCTCGTTACAATGACAAATCCCACAGATAGAGATAGAATACTGAAAGCAGCTAGATTAAAACGAGAAATTATATTTAAAGGAGCATCCCTAAGACTTACAGCAGACATGTCACAAGAAATTCTCAAGGCCAGAAGATAGTGGTGGGATATTGTGACAAGACTGAATGAAATGAATGCCTCACCGAGAATACTGCACCCAGCCTGACTCACGTTCAGGTTTGAAGGAAGAATACATAGCTTTATTGATAAACAACATCTCAGAAACTTCACAGATGATAAACCAGCCTTAAAGGAAAAACTGATAGGTCTACTCTAAGACAAGAGAGACCAACAGACACAGCAAACTTATCAACAAAGATGACATTAAATCCTATGACAATGATCTCCCTCAATTTCAATGGACTAAATTCACCAATTAAAAGACAGAGTGGCAAAATCAGTCGAAAAGATGAATCCAACCTTCTGCTGCCTACAAGAAACTCATCTCTGAATAGTCAGAACAAACATAGACTCAAAATCAAAGACTGGAGGAAGATCATCCAAGGAAACAACACCCTCAAAAAAGCTGGGGTGGCCATATTAATATCTGATGACACCAACTTTATACTCAGAAAAGTGGTAAGGGACAAAGATGGACACTATGTACTAATCAAGGGATATGTGCAACAGGAAAAAATCAGACTATTAAACAAATATGCACCCAATGAGAGACCAGCAAATTATCTAATACAAATACTGACAAATCTGAAAGAAGGAATCAATAATAACACAATAATTGTGGGAGACCTCAACACGGCCCTATCAACACTTGATAGGTCAACCAGACTGAAACCCCCAAAAAAAAACATACTAGCCCTGAAAAGAGTAATGGAAGAAAGAGGACTAGTAGATATATATAGGACACTTCATCCAAAAAAACCTGGATACATATTCTTCTTCAATGTACATGGGTCATTCTCCAGGATAGACTACATGCTGACACATAAAACATACCTCCATAAAATCAAGAGGATAGAAATCTTGCAGGCTACCTTTGCTGACCACAAGGCTCTGAAATTACATGTGAACTACAAAGCCACACAAAAGAAAAACTTTAACAACTGGAAATTAAATAGCCTGCTACTGAACAACCAGTGAGTTCGAGATGAAATCAAAAAGGAAATCAAAACTTTCCTGGAAACAAATGATAATGAAGACACAAACTGCCAGAAACTATGGGACTGAAAGCAGAACTCAATGAAGTGGAAAACCAAAAAACAATGCAAAAGATCAACAAAAGCAGAAGTTGGTTCTTTGAAAAAATAAACAAGATTGATAGACCCTTGGCAAAACTCACAAAGAAAGAGAGAGAGAAATCTGATAACTCATATTAGAAATGAAAAAGGGGAGATCAAGACAGATATTGCAGAGATCCAAAGGATAATCAGAGACTACTTTGAGAAACTTTATGCTACTAAACATGAGAACCTAGAAGAAATGGAAAAATTCTTGGACACTTTAAACCTTCCACAGTTAAGTAAGGAGGATGGAGCATATTTAAACATCCCCATTACTACTGAGGAAATTGAAACTGTAATCGAACATCTGCCCAAAAATAAAAGCCCAGGCCTAGATGGATTTCCTAATAATTTTTTTTCAAATATTTCAAGAGGAGCTACTACCAATCCTAGCCAGGCTCTTCCATGAAATTGAAAAAACGGATCACTCCCAAACAGCTTTTATGAACCCAACATCACCTTGATAGGAAAACCAGACAGAGATGCTGCCAAAAAAGAAAATTACAAACCAGTATTCCTGATGAATGCAGATGCAAAGATCTTCAACAAAATCCTGGCAAATACAATCCAATGCATCATCAAGAAGATCATACACAAGGATGGTTTAACACTGTAAATCTATCAACATCATACACAACATCAACAACAAGAAAAATAAAAATCACATGATCATATCAATAGACGCAGAGAAAGCACTTGATATGGTCCAATATCCATTCTTGATCATAACTCTCAGCAAGATGGGAATGAAAGGAACCTTTCTCAAACTATTTGAAGCCATCTACCACAAGCCAATGGCAAATATTATCCTTAATGAAGAAAAACTAAAAGCCTTTCCTCTAAATTCTGGTACAAGACAAGGCTGTCCGCTCTCACCACTCCTCTTCAACATAGTACTGGAAGAGCTTGCTATAATGATCAGGTAAGAAAAAGATATCAAGGGAATCCAGATAGGAAAGGAAGAAGTCAAGTTCTCATTGTTTGCAGATGACATGATACTCTACTTAGAAAACCCTTAAAGACTCTACCAAAAAGCTTCTAGAAACAATAGATTCATATAGCAAGATGGCAGACTACAAAATTAACACACAGAAATCAATGGCCTTTTTATACACCAAAAAGAAAGGGAAGAGAAGGAAGTCAAGAAGGCAATCCCATTCACAATAGTGCCACACAAACTCAAATATCTTGGAGTCAACTTGACCAAAGACATGAAAGACCTATACAAAAAAAACTATAAAGCCCTGCTCTAAGAAAGGACACATGGAAATGGAAACACATACCTGGCTCATGGATTGGCAGGATTCAAATAATTAAAATGGCAACACTCCCCAAAGCATTATACAGATTTAATGTGATCCCCTTAAAAATACCCATGATATTCTTCAAAGAAGTGGATCAAACACTTATGAAATTCATCTGGAACAATAAACACCCTCGGATAGCTAAAGCACTCCTAGGGAAAAGGAAAATGGGAGGCATTACTTTCCCCAACTTTAAACTGTATTACAAAGCAATAGTTATCAAAACAGCATGGTATTGGAATAAAGACAGACCCTCAGATCAGTGGAATAGACTTTAGTTATCAGACATTGTTCCCCCAGACATACAAGTACCTAATTTTTGACAAAGGAGCAAGAAATCCTAAATGGAGCAGGGAAAACCTCTTCAACAAGTGGTGCTGGCAGAACTGGTTAGCCACTTGCAAAAAAGGAAACATAGACCCCCAGTTAACATCATGTATGAAGGTAAAATCCAAATGGATTAAAGACCTTGATATCAGACCTGATACCATAAGGTATATAGAACAACATGTCGGTAATACACTCCATGTTATTGAGACTAAAGGCATCTTCAAGGAGGAAATTGCACTTTCCAAACAAGTGGAAGCAGAGATCAACAGATGGGAATACATTACGCTGAGAAGCTTCTGCACCTCAAAAGAAATAGTGCCCAGGATAAAAGAGTCACCCACCGAGTCAGAGAAACTATTCACCCAACACCCATCAGATAAGGGGCTAATATCCAAAATATGCAGAGCACTGACAGAACTTTACAAGGAAAAAAACATCTAATCCCATCAAAAAATGGGGAGAAGAAATGAACAGACGCTTTGATAAAAAAGAAATACAAATGACTAAAAGGCACATGAAAAATGCTTCTCGTCACTAATGATCAGGGAGATGCAAATCAAAACAAGGATGAGATACCACCTCACACCACAGAGATTGGCGCACATCACAAAGAATGAGAACAATCAGTGCTGGCAGGGATGTGGAGAGAAAGGAGCTCTTATCCACTGCTGGTGGGAATGCCATCCAGTCCAACCTCTATGGAAAGCGATATGGAGATTCCTCCAAAATCTGAAAATTGAGCTCCCATTCGACCCAGCCATTCCACTCCTAGGAATATATCCTAAGAACACAAGAACACAATACAAAAACCCCTTTCTCACACCTATATTTATTGCAGCACTATTCACAATAGCCAGGCTCTGGAAACAACCACGATGCCCTTCAACAGACGAATGGCTAAAGAAGCTGTGGTACATATACACAATGGAATATTATGCAGCCATCAGAAGAGATGAAGTCATAAAATTTTCCTATACATGGATGTAAATGGAATGTATCATGCTGAGTGAAATAAGTCAGAGGGAGAGAGAAGAGAGAGAAATGCAGAATAGTCTCACTCATCTATGGGTTTTAAGAAAAATAAAAGTCATCTTTGCAACAATCCTCAGAGACAATGAGAGGAGGGCTGGAACTTCCAGCTCACTTCATGAAGCTCACCACAAAGAGTGGTGAGTGCAGTTATAGAAATAACTACACAGAGAACTACCATAATCATGTAAATGAATGAGGGAACTGGAAAGCTTGTCTGGAGTACAGGTGGGGGTGGGTTGGGATGGAGGGAGATTTGGGACATTGGTGGTAGGAATGTTGCACTAGTGAAGGGGGTGTTCTTTACATGACTGAAACCTAATCACAATCATATATGTAATTAAGATGTTTAAATAAAGAAAAAAGTTTCAAATAAAAAAAAGAAATGAGATAAAAAAAGAAAGGATGAAGGCCAGGGGCCAAAAAAAAGTAATTTGATTTGTTCTTGTTCTTTTAAAGCATTTGTCTGATGTGTTTGAGATTTTATTCCTTTATAGCTGTAATGTTAATACAGCTACACATTCAGAAAATTTTTTGCTAATTGTTTCCTGTTTCACAGTAAAATGGATCCCAAAGTAAAAAGATGTACAGTTAAGAAGTTGTCAACAGGGGCCGGGCGGTGGCGCTGGAGGTAAGGTGCCTGCCTTGCCTGCGCTAGCCTAGGACGGACCGCGGTTCGATCCCCCGGCGTCCCATATGGTCCCCCAAGAAGCCAGGAGCAACTTCTGAGCGCATAGCCAGGAGTAACCCCTGAGCGTCACCGGGTGTGGCCCAAAAACCAAAAAAAAAAAAAAAGAAGTTGTCAACATTAAAGTGGTGGCACAGGGCATAAGGTGCCTGCCTTGTGCGCTCTAGCCTAGGATAAACCACAGTTCGATCCCCCCCGAGTCCCATATGATCCCCCAACCAGGAGCAATTTCTGAGCCCATAACCAGCAGTGATTCCTGAGTGTCACCGCGTGTGGCTGAAAACAAACAAACAAAACCAAAAACATCAACAAAAAAGAAGTCAAGATTTTATTTTACATATTGTAATCAGATGTTATTTACATATTGTAGTAAAAGGGGATTATATTAGGAAAATGGGTATTGGAAGGAAATTTATTATTTAGCCAGGGAGACATGAAATATACAATAATTACTATAGTGTATATTAGTAGGTTAAAAAAGAAGACACTAAGAATTGTAGGTGTGTTTCTTATGAGACTACAGAGGAAACTTTAGGAAGAGGAGGATTATTCATATAAAATAAGGAGATCTTGGAAATTAGAGGGTAGAAGATGGGACATAAATATCCAGGGGAGCCAACTTCAAGTGAATATTCAGAGGCAGAAAATAATGCCTTTCAACAGATGAATGGCCAAAGAAACTGGTACATATATACAATGGAATATTATGCAGCTCTCAGGAGAGATTAAGTCATGAAATTTTCCTATACATGGATGTACATAAAATTTATTATGCTGAGTGAAATAAGTCATAAGGGGAGAGATAGACACAGAGTAGTCTCACTCATCTATGGGTTTTAAGAAAAAATAAAGTCATTATTGTAATAATGCCCAAATAGAGATGAGGGCTAAGGTTTCACGATATAGTTTCACGATATGAAACTCACCACAACGAGTGGTAAGTGCATTTAGAGAAATAAATACACTGACAACTATCATAACAATGTCAATGAGTAGAGAAGTAGAAAAGCTGGGGGAGGGGGAGAGGAGGGTGTTGGTTGCATTGGTGGTGGGAATGATGCACTGGTGAAGAGGGGTAGTCTTTATATGATTGATACCCAACTACAATCATGTCTGTAATCAAGGTATTTAAATATATTATTTAAAAAACAAAGTAAAATAATAACAGTAGGCTGTCATGTTTTATTGGGGCATAGGGTAAGTGATGCAGGAATAAAGGAAAGTAATAACAGGTTAGTGAACTCATGGCTAGTCTTAGATGACACAATATTTGGGAGCCACTGAAAGATTGACATGAATGGTATAAACTGATCTCCAGGAAAGAGGAAGCTGTGTTAAGAATGGATTTACCTTTAGGCAGGTAAAAAGCAGGGGATTCACATAGATGTTAAATTATACATTATATGTATATGAAATAAGGTGGCCTGACTACATAGAGTGGTAAGATAAATGGGTCAGAGGATCTGGTTGGGAATAAGATTAATGGGTTTGTTTGTTAGCCTCATTGCTTTTGTAAGATATTTCTGACTTACTTCTTAATCTCAAAATATCTAACTGTGGTTTTAAGCTATTATCTATGAGCTCTATCAGCTACTGGGATAGGTTCTCCATGGACCTAGGTTAATCATATGCTGTTAACTCAAATAAACTGCTTATTTTTCCAGGCCACTGACTATAATTTTTCAGGTCCAGGCATTATTGTTCCTTATTTACTTGAGATTTATTTTAATGTCCCTCCTCGAATCTTGCCTTTGAAAGCAGGGTGATTGGTACTAGTTTTATTACACAGAAAACCTACCCAAGATCATAACAAATATGTGAGAAAAGATTCTTTTCATGGTTTCCTCTAGTGTCTCAATATTCTTTAGTTTTGAGGGTTCAAGTCCCTGATAAGGTCTTGAGAATGTAGAAGTGCAGTAGGAAAATATAATGTCTACCAAAATCAGTGTGATCAGTCATTGCTCTTCATGTTCCCCTTTTCCATTTACCTTGCCTTGCAGAATCTGGGGTATTCTAGAATCAGAAGAATTATCTAGGGCAATCTCAGCCTTCAGGTTAATCTGGGGGCTTGAACATGATTTCATATTACTTTAGAGAAAGGTTTAGACTCTTGGATTGGATCAGAGTTGAATTGGCATTGACTGCACAGGGGATGAGGTAGTGGGTGGGAGAGAAACCTTTTAAAATCTCTTATTGGATTCTTATTGGATAGATTTTATCCAATGAATAGTTGAGTTTGACACTTTTTATATGACCAGTGTGGGACAGTGCTAAGTACTGAAATTAGTAAGTGGTACGATTGCTCCAATTTTTATATCTTTTTGACTTCCATTTTCGGTGGGTAATGCTAACTAGCCCCTTATTATTATAAAGGAAAGAAAAATATTAGAGTTTAATTTAATAGTCCATGAATGTTTTATTCTGGAGTAGTTTTGAAGCCAAGTTTTCTTAAATTGGTATAAAAATTTTCATACACTCTTATTAAATACCCCTGAAAATAATTCTATTAAAATATAATCTTAATTCATTTAGAAATAAGACTATGTTCTAGCTAACTGAACTTAAAATAAAAATGGTGTCAGTTGTGCTCGCCTCGGCAGCACATACACAGCACAGATACAGAGAAGATTAGCATGGCCCTGCGCAAGGATGACACGCAAATGCATGAAGCGTTTCATATTTAAAAAAAATGGTGTCAGTAAACTTCATAGCATTTGCTTATACACTTATCTATGCATTCAAGAAATCATTATTGAGCAACCAGATGTGGCAGTCATTAGCCATGGCGCACTAGTCTGGGTAGTACGGTTACATAACAATTAAACTTGGAGTTTACTGAGAACATGGAAAGGATAGGATGAATAGGATAGGGTAGGATACTGAGAGCATAGATAGAGCTCAGTGATAGGATTCGTACTAATCATAACTTATTTAAACATCTCTCTCTCTTTATCTATGTTTTGTTTTGGGGCTACACACTGTGATGCTTAGGGATTACTCGTGATTGTGCTCAGAGATCATTCCTATTGGGCTCAGGGCACTATGTGGGGTTCTTGAGATCAAATCCCAGTTCTCTTTATGCAAGGCAAGTATCCTACAACAGTACTATATATTTTATATATATTTATGAGCCAGTGAGGTAGTTCAAAGGATTGGTACACATTATTTGTCTGCAGAAGACCAGGTTTTAACCCTTCTATATTGACCCCCAAGTACTATAAGGAATAACATCTGAGCACTGAGCCATGATTAGCTCCAAAACTCTGCCAGGTGTGGCTCTAAAGAAAGACAGAAATATATTTAAAGTACACAAATTGATATTTTGATAGATTATGAAACAATTATTTATAATCAAGTTAGCTAACATTTCATTTACCACTACATAATTACTGCTGCACATATTAAAATAATTAAGTTAAAAATCTATCCTTTTAGTAAGTTAAAAGCATATAAATATAGTATGTCTCTTGGCCATGGCATTTATTAGAATTTCATAATTGATAAATCTTGTAGAATTGAAACTCCATCTTTTGAAGAGCATCAGTCTATTTCCTTGTCTGCCTAGCCCCTGGCAACTGCCACCCCACTCTGTTTATGTGAATATGACTATAACATATTTCATATATAAAAAGACCACAAAAATCAGATTTATTTTGTTTAGCATAATTCCGTACACTTCATCTAAATTATTACAGAATGGCAGGCTTTTTTCTTTTTTGTTTTGTTTTGTTATGTTTGGTTTTTGGGCCATACCTGGCGGTGCTTAGGGGTTACTCATGGCTCTGCACTCAGAGGCTTTATTCTTCTTAAAGTTAAATAACTCATAGATATCTTACATTTTTTATTATAAGTTTATTTGTTGAAAGACATTAGGTTTTTCCATATCAACTGGCTTCTATCAAATCTTTTCTTAGTTATGTGTTCTAAGATATGCCTATTACATAATCCAAATCTCAGTTACCAATTTGTAAAGTTGAGTAATAATTCTGGATCTCTATCCCTATGGAGATTAAAAGGTTAAATATGAATATGAAAAATCCTTTCACCCTCTAAATTGCTATCTCATAGGTTATATTATAATACAAATTTTAATTTTGCATTTTATATTTTTTATTTTTTTTATTTTTTTTTTATTTTTTTTTTTTTGGTTTTTGGGCCACACCCGGTGATGCTCAGGGGTTACTCCTGGCTATGCGCTCAGAAGTCGCTCCTGGCTTGGGGGACCATATGGGACGCCGGGGGATCGAACCGTGGTCCGTCCTAGGGTAGCGCAGGTAAGGCAGGCACCTTACCTTTAGCGCCACCGCCCGGCCCCATTTTATATTTTTTAAATTTACTCATATTCGATACCAATTATTTGTCTGCTAATAAAATTATTTTAGATTTATATATAGCTTTCATGCTTTTTCTAAGAAACCATATCCATAGTAATTTGGATATCTATAGCTATTAATGTTAATATATTAAATTTTGTTTAAAAGGACAGTAAAAGAAATAGGACTAAGAAAATAGAGCTGGCAGAGGGAAAAGGGACTTAAATCAAATGAAAGCAAGCAAAAAAGAACCATCCTTTTCTCCATTAAAGCAAGAGAGAGGGAAAATGTAAGCAATTATGATAATATTTAGAAATCATTCTTATTCTGGGAAGAAAAGCTTTAGAAAAAATGGTGATTTAAGGAGGAAGAAAGGATAACTATAAATTAGATATTCATTTTTTATCACCTAGATTTGGAATAACTATCCATTTTAATTCTTACATAATATGTACAGAATTTTGAATTGATACTTAATGTCTTCTCTTGATTCTTTGGATCATAAATTCTCAAGAGAAAGGGCTTATATTTTCAGTTCCTATTATCTCCCTCCACGTTTGGTAGTGGTTTGAATTCAGATGGCTAGAAAATGGTTAATTTGTGGCAAATTATTTCTCTAAAACAATGCCCAATATTCTGAATGTCATCGTCAGCATTTTCTTAACTAAAATGCAGGCTACTTTGCCTTTTATTTACGGGAGGAGTTCACTTACTTCAATTGAGGAGGTGAGAAGTGAAATATTAAAGTATGAAAAAGAAATAATAAGATTTGGAGGAGATAACCAAACAAATTTTAGGATAACTTTTAAGTGCTCACTATGTCCTTGTAGTTTGCATAATTTAACTTAGAAAATTATGTCTAGGGTCTAGGTTTTTTTTTCCTGTTAAAATACAGCAAAACCACCTTATTTCATTGCCTAAGTTGTCATTCTGAGCTGAAATGAAATGTGGGTTCTGTTTCAAGTGACTATGTCTTCTTGGCATGCTTCCACCATGGCTCAGAACTCCAACGGCTCTAACTTTGGCTGGCTCTGGTGCAGAAAAGAAAGTTTACATCTGCATAGCAAATAGAAAGGTGCTTTGGTGCTGTGTCTGGGGATTTGACTAATCCTATGAATTGTATCGCACTAGAGAAAAAGTCTATCTTCACTGTTCTACCTTCTCTCTTTCTCAAATACATGTCACTTTTATCTCCTATTCCGTAAAGCTACTATTGGATCATTGCTGATCCAAAGCACAGGTCAACTTGACATGTCAACATGAACATGTTGAACAACTGCTCAGAGTGGCTCATTCATAATTCATGCATCTGAAAAGTGGACTATGTGTATTTAGGTTACTAACTTCCCAATTCTATTTCTGCTATTTTTATAGTAGGAACTAAATGCATTACATTCTATTAGACTATTCTTAACATAAATCACTTTTCCCCACTCTTTTAAATCATTGTCCTCAATGGAATTCTTTACAGGCTAGTAATAAAGTAAATGGACATGGCATGGTATATTTTCCCTTGCGTCTTTAAACTGCTACTTACTAAATACTCTTTTTTTTTTACTCCATTTCCTTTTCCCCAACTGCATGTATTATAGCTTAACAGGCTACTAACAGATAAGAATTAGTAAGATGTGAAGTATAGAAGCTTACTGAGTCTATCATTGTTTATGAAAATAGGGTACTAGAAATAGTACAGTAGTTAGGCTCTTTCCATGCACTTGGCCAACTCTAGTTGAATCTCCAGCATCACATATGATCCCTGAGAACAGCCAAGAATAAGTCCTGAATATCTGATGACCTCAAACCAAATAAAATAGAACAATGTCATATATTGGTACTGCTAATGAGCAAAATATTCTGCTGTTGAGATAGGTTTTTTACTAATATTCTCTAAAAAGTTTCTTTTCCTTAATTCTCTTTAATTACTATTTCTGTCTCACTGCTAAGTTCCAGAAAATAGACCTTGGAGAAAGAATGGAGGCACGTCATTGTTTACTGATCAGGTAAGCAGTTCAGAATATTTTGGGGAACATCTCAGTGAGTATATGATGTATGCTGTCAAGATGTCCTTTGTTTTCAGTTGAAGATCATTCATGAAATCTCATGAGGAAACCTAATGGTTATTCTCAGGTGTAAACTAGGGACAGAGTCCCCTGCTAGTTTCATTAGGAAATAAGCTGTTAGGCTGCTCTTATAAAATTTCTAATTTCTGAGAAATTGCTCTCCCTGTGGTGCTTTGGAAAGGTTGCCTGCTTGTCAAAGTGATAAGTCTTGATTCCTAAAAAGTTGTGCCTGGAATTCTAATGACAGCATGTTATAAAATGTCATTTTTAGCATTAGTCTTAAATGAATATTTCCCCAACTAAATGGCAATATAGTATTACATTTATTTTAAAATTTTGTAAGTCAATTGTTCTTAAAACTTTATGTGACCATTTATAAAGCGAATAATTGGTAAAAATGAAAAATATAAATCTTTCATATTTTGTTATTTTGACTAAAGACTTAATATATAACCAAATTGTGGCAAATTGTATGAGATTCGAAAAATTATCTTAGATGTACTTCAATGCAGTTAAGCTTTAAAGTATCTTTCCACTCCAAATCAATCATAATACTTTGTCAATTGAAGATGAGAAGCATTAGTGTAAAAAAATATACAGTGACAATGAATGAGTGAAAATTTGTTTAAAAATTAGAAGTAGAGGCTGGAGAGATAGTGTAGTGAATAAGGTTCTTGCCTTGCATGCACCCGACCCTGTTGCAGTCTCTGGCAGCACTGCCAGGAAAACCCCCCAAGTAACCCCTGAGCATCACTGGGTGTGACCCAAATGAAAACAAAATTAGAAGTAAAGGGCACTTTTAAGATTGTACCAGCAAGAGACTGGAGCAAAAGCACAATTAGTAGAGAGAGCATTTGCTTGTCATGTGGCTGACCTGGGTTGGATCCTGGACATCCCTGGATGTGGTTCCAAAACCAAAAATAAAAAAAGATTGTACCATCAATTTACAATAATAAACATGAAATCTATCCTATGTTTTTTTTTTATTTCTACTTTACTTGTGATTAAGAATAATGCATGTTGGGGCCAGAGTATAGATAGCATGGAGGTGGGGTATTTGCCTTGCATGCAGAAGGATGGTGGTTCAAATCCCGGCCCATCTGGTCCCCTGATCCTGCCAGGAGCGATTTCTGAGCATAGAGCCAGGAGTGACCCCTGAGAGCTGCCGGGTGTGACCCCAAAACAAAAACAAACAAACAAACAAAAAGTAATGCATGTTGGTGAAGGGAATGTAAATTGGCTAAGAGCTCCTTGCATTCAAAGATAAACTAAAAAGGTAATTTAAAATTTCTAGGAAATTATGGGGCTGGCGAGGTGGCGCTAGAGGTAAGGTGTCTGCCTTGCAAGCACTAGCCAAGGAAGGACTGCGGTTCGATCCCCCGGCATCCTACATGGTCCTCCCAAGCCAGGGGCGATTTCTGAGCGCTTAGCCAGGAGTAAGCCCTGAGCATCAAACGGGTGTGGCCCGAAAAACCAAAAAAATTTTTTTCTAGGAAATTATTAGAAATCAAATAGTACAAATGATAATCACTAACCTCAAAAATTACTATGGGATAACAACTTTTTGTGAATTATCTATCCTAATTACCATAGCAGCATCTTTATGGAGTTTAAGTCACTATTTACACTTTACAGATGAGAAACTGAGGCTCCAGGAATTCACTAGTTAAGCAAATTAGTCTGACTCCAGATTTATTTATTTACTTATTTTCTTATTTATTTTTGGGTCACACCTGACAGTGCTCAGGGATTACTCCTGGCTCTGTGTTCAGGGGTCATTCCTGATGGTGCTCAGGAGAACCACATGGGATGCCAAGGATTGTACCTGAGCACGCCTGCTGAAAGGCAAATGCTCTACCTACTGTGCTATCACTCCGGGCCCCTGACTCCAGATTTTCTTTCAGTTTTGAAATAATTAATGATAGGGCCGACAGTGGGTATAAGGAAGCAGGATTTTTAATTTTTCATACGATTATAAAAACAAAGTAAAAATGTATGAGTCACATACCATATTGAACAACAAGTCCTAAAATAAAGAAACCTATTTCCAAAGGAGCCGATATCTGAAGTCTTCCTGAGAAATATGTTCTACATATCTTCCATTTTTTTCAGTTTTCTAATCCAATAGTAAACAACAGCGATCATGAAAGAACTCAATAATGTATTATTTTGGTTTTTGGGTCTGTGCTCAGGGGTTATTTGTGGCTCTGTACTCAGGGGTCAATCCTGGAAGCTCAGGGATCATATACGGATCCAGGTATTGGATCCTGGTCAGCCACTAGCAAGACAAACACCTTACCTACTGCTCTATTGCTCCAGATCCAACAATTCCATAATTTAAGGTGGGGGGGGGGTAGTGGCACAACCTAGTTTGGTTTCTTTTTTTCCTAGAAAGCAGCTATTTTTTTTTTTTTTTTTTTTTGTGGTTTTTGGGTCACACCCGGCAGTGCTCAGGGGTTATTCCTGGCTCCAGGCTCAGAAGTTGCTCCTGGCAGGCACGGGAGGACCATATATGGGACGCCGGGATTCGAACCGATGACCTCCTGCATGAGAGGCAAACGCCTTACCTCCATGCTATCTCTCCGGCCCCGAAAGCAGCTATTTTTAAGTATGCTTCCTTCCATCCTTTAGCCTATTATTCTTCTCATTATTATTATTTTGGTTTTATTTGGGCCACATCCGGTGATGCTCAGGGTGGCTATGTGCTCAGAAATCATTCCTGGCCAGGCTGGAGCAGTGACGCGAGTGATAGGATGTATGCCCTACATATGCTAACCTAGGACAGACTGCATTTCTATCCCCCAGCGTCCCATATATCGCCCAAGCCAAGAGCCATTTCTTAGTGCATAGTCAGGAGTAATCCCTGAGCATCACCGGGTGTGGCCCAAAAAACCAAAATAAAAAAAAAATAAATAAAAAGAAATCACTCTGGCTCGGGGGACCATATGCATATGGGATGCCAGGGGATCAAAACGGGGTTCGTCCTAGGTCCTAGGTCAGCGCGTGCAAGGCAAAGACACCCTACCACTTGTGCCACCTCTCTGGCCCCTCCTTACTTCATGTACATTATACCTATCCTATACAAAGCAAAAACATTTTCTTTCATTCATTTACTTCCTTTTGCTTTGTCCCATGCCCCAAACCCCATAGATATAATTGGTGAGCTGATTTGGAAATGTTATAGGAAAGGTTTCCATACTGAGTCTCTCAAGTAGAAGGACTAAAACTAGACTTTTATTTGGAATGCATAATATACTATGTAAATATGTTGAATTATAATGTTGTGCACACAAAATCTATAAGATGTCACGAGTCAATGTTAACTTCA
The DNA here is from genome assembly GCF_024139225.1 of Suncus etruscus. Classification (NCBI taxonomy): domain Eukaryota; kingdom Metazoa; phylum Chordata; class Mammalia; order Eulipotyphla; family Soricidae; genus Suncus; species Suncus etruscus. The sequence continues at coordinate 4,002,192 of NC_064862.1, read as the reverse complement.
TGAATAAATGAAGATAAATAAATGAAAATACAAAAACAATACTCAGCTGTTAATTGCTTTTTTGTTTAATAGGAATGAATTTATTTGTTTTCATATGTCCTGTGCTTCTTTAAGTACAATATATTTTAATGCAAACACATATCTTCCAATTTTATGAGTAATTAGGAAGTATTAAAATAATTTTCATTCAACAGAATGTTTAAATATGGAAAATAGCTTCAAATAGAATAAAAATACATTCACATATTTATTTTAAATTTTTAAACAATGTGCAGTTATTTTTATCCTACATGGTTCTACAACTAAAGTTAATAAGGCTTAGTTGTAGAAATCAAGATTGAGGGTATTAGTCTGAAAGAAAATAGACAGTCAAGATTCACCTATTAGTCCATCAGACTTCTCAATTTGTATTTAATCAGAGGCAAATGTCTGTCAGAGCAAACATGTGACCACTTCTTTAATAGAAGAGGAGATATTTACTTTGCAATTTTTTTCTAGTTTAAGGAATTTAATGCAGGTATGCTCTTCATGGGATTAATAGAATAGTGAAACTTCAATGTCTTAGAATTCCACAACTTATCTTCATAAACTTTCCTGGGATACTTCTCTTATACTTCCTAATTTCTTACTTAATTATGTATATATAACTACCTATTATGTTTTCCCCCTGATTAGGTTAGACCACCCAAAGCTGCTAATTGGAGTTTACCTTTGCCTTCACATTGAATAGTCTCTCAGCAACCATCACTGGAAGACTCTGTAAAACTCTTCCCAGGTTGAGGCCGGAGAGATAGCATGGGGGCAGGGTGTTTGCCTTGCATGCAGAAGGTCAGTGGTTCAAATCCTGGACCCCAGAGCCTGCCAGGAGCGATTTCTGAGCATAGAGTCAGGAGTAACCCCTGAGCGCTGCCGGGTGTGACCCAAAAACAAAAACAAAAGCAAACAAACGAAAACAACCAAAAAACCCTCTTTTTTTAAAGATTTTTTTCTTTATTTAAACATCTTGATTACAAATATGATTGTGATTAGGTTTCAGTCATGTAAAGAACACCCCCTTCACCAGTGCAACATTCCCACCACCAATGTCCCAAATCTCCCTCCATCCCACCTCATCCCCACCTGTACTCCAGACAGGCTTTCCAGTTCCCTCATTCATTCACATGATTATGGTAGTTCTCTGTGTAGTTATTTCTATAACTGCACTCACCACTCTTTGTGGTGAGCTTCATGAAGTGAGCTGGAAGTTCCAGCCCTCCTCTCATTGTCTCTGAGGATTGTTGCAAAGATGACTTTTATTTTTCTTAAAACCCATAGATGAGTGAGACTATTCTGCATCTCTCTTTCCCTCTGACTTATTTCACTCAGCATAATAGATTCCATGTACATCCATGTATAGGAAAATTACATGACTTTATCTCTCCTGATGGCTGCATAATATTCCATTGTGTATATGTACCACAGTTTCTTTAGCCATTCGTCTCTTTCTATGTGGCATACCTCATTAAAACTGAATTCTGTAACATGTAAAGGCATGTAAACATGTAAGGGCAGCTTAACTCATTTCTTATATTCCATGAGTGGATTCCTTCCATTATCACATAGAAAATTATCAAAATTCTATTGAATTAATCTTAAAGTTCTATTGTCTGCTCATTTATTTTGAAAATTTTTTTCTGTCATCTGTTTGCTTACTTTTCATCTTCTACTCTTGTCTGGAGTTGTTATGTAGCTCATCTTTAAAGAGTTCTATCCTCAGCAGCTGTTACTCTGCTGGTGAGGTATTCCCCTGAGTTTTTCATTGCACCTACTAAGGTTTTTAGTTTTGTCATTTCTGTTTGAAGGTTTCTAATTTTAACTCTCATATTCTCTTGAGTCTAATGTCTGTTCATTCCATGGTTTCATTGATTTCTTTAAATATTCTCAACATTTCCTCAGAGAGATTTTATAGGTGGTTAATACTATGTGGGGCTTCAGAATTACCAACTTCATTCACTACAAGGTTGAATTCTGAGTTGCTTTTCCAGTGTGACCTTTGAAGTGTGGTGGTGGTTTCTTATGTGTTGCCATGGAGCTCACTGATAGAAGAAATGCATGTACAGGAGTGAAGTGGAGCTGCTGTACTCTTCTTGGGAAGCACTAATCTGCGATGAAAATGGCCCTACAAAATCACAAAGAGGACCTCACTGCCATTCTGTCTGTCTGTCTGTCTGCCTCAGTTGTTTGAGACTGTGTGGTTGGGAGGATCCCAGCTAGGATGGCTAGAAGACCACTTCTCTTGTCCTGGTGTTTGTCTTTCCCTCAGGGAGTTCTGACCTAGGACTAAATGACTTTTCTGAGTCACAAAGAGGACCCCATTGTGGTTTGTCTGTCTCAGTTTCTTGGGACTTTCTCTTCAAAATTTCTCATCAGATATCCCAAATTAGGAAAGAACATATTTCTTCCCAGAGTTCTTCCTAGTGATAACGTCCTCTATCCTTATTGTTTTACTTTTGTTATTCTGCTAGGAAATTCACATCTCATTGTTAAATTACTTTGCATAATTGTTGTCCTCTTTTGCTTACAGGATGGTTTTTTTTGTCCTGACAGAATGGTTATATCTTTGTGTACTTTTTATGCTCTACTATAATTTTGCAAGCTACCTAATCCTTTTTGGAAATAGAGATTTTGTTTAAATAAGCCCTTACTCTTTTCTTCTTGTCTTTAAATATACAAGCAATGTAATAGCAATTAAAATCTTGTTTTAAATTCTTGCCTCATCATCTGAACATCCCCGTATGTACTCCTCTTTTGCTATATGTTTTTGAGTTTTATAATTCTGAATCTGAAATTATGAAAAGTCAAAGGAACCATATATCCCATGTTATTTAAATTTAATCAGTCCATAAGTATTTCATTGAGTTGGGCACGAGACGTGATGGAGAAGAAGAGTTAACAATGAAATTGAATTTTGGATATGGGGATTTAACTTTTAACTGATTGTAAGAATAGTAAGGATAGTCACAGCTTAGATGTCAAAGTTGGAAAAGTAAAGCTTTAGGAAACAAACTTCATTAGAAAAAACTGATTAGTTTTTCTGTGTATTATTAACACCAGGCAATCTAAAATGGCTAGTGAACCAATTTAGAAGCTCTGTGTAATATCTCAGCTACCTTCATGCTGACACTATACTTACAAATTCAAGATATGGTATTTTGGGAGTAAAAAGGAGGAAAGGGATAAAACAACAATATTTGAGTTCAAAAGGGTTGAAGATGCACTTGGGGTATTTGTGTTGGCACTCCAGACTTTACGGATGCTTGTGATTGCTTATCTGACTTATCTAAATTGCTGACGTCAAAAGAATGAGGCTACAAATCTTATGATTACAGCTTTTCTTGTGATCTTTTCTGGTATTTCCTGTTTCCTGTCAGGCCAAATATACTTTCAGAGAGGGTTATTTTATTACATTTCACCATTTCTGCCTCAGTGAGAGCTAAAGGTATGGGGACCACGAAGTAAAAGTAATTAAGAACAACATCAGAAAGTGTTATCGATGCCTACTACCCCTTCACAGTTACTGACATTTCTATTTAAACATCAAAAAACATTTCTGCAATGATTCAGAGTTGGGTCTTATTTTTAATGGAACAAAGTCTATTGTTCATTAAAAAGAAGACGGCACTTCAATTGTATTTTTAACTGTTACCTTATTTGGGTGCTACTAAGCAAGTAGGCTGTGAAAGGCATCATGCCAGCATCCAAGAAATGTCAGAAAGGAAGGAGAACTGATTTCAGAGGAAAATAAAAGATTACTAGATGTTCTATCTTTTCTTTGGGGACATGAATACTTCATAGGGGAAAAAAGTGAGCCTGGATACATTTTGTTGAAATTTGACTGAATCTTTAACTTGCTCTCTGAGCTTATCACTCTATTGGAAAAGAAGAAGGATAGAAGGGTTAATCCTAAAAGGGCAGTGGACAAATGTAGCACAAACCCTGGCTTCTAACAACCTCTTCCCTCATCTAGACAAAATCTCCAGAAGTTCTCTATTTAGGCAGCAATGCAGAAGAAAGATTTGTTGAACAGGATTACTGAATTACTTCATTTATGGTGATTCTAGTTCCATCTAGCTACCATCTTAATTTTATATATAAATTTTTTTGCCTCAAAGTACTATTTAAATTTTTACCTCTGGTAAGAATTCTTTTGTGGTGAAGGATTATTCTGCCATTAATTATACTTCTGGCATGTAGTTATATGAACAAAATATAATTTATTTGAAAATAACAAAATATACATTATGGATATATTTGAATATAATTCTTGATGGCAAGATGGAAACTATGTGTATATATAATATAGTCACAGAAATGTTAGTGCTTGGAAATGAAAAAAATAGAAAACAGATTGTGAAAATTATGTAGAGGGACATTTTTTAGAGTTGAAAGAAAAGTGTTTGATCATAACTAACAGCATGGATGAACCAACAGCTACCTTTGGGATCAAGAGCATTGTCCCTAGTTTGTTGAAAAACATGGAGGATATTAATTTTTTCACCTAAAAATACAACAGTTTTTACTATATTAACTTAGAAGCACTTTCTATTAAAACAAGACCATTAGGTTTCCAATTATAGTTTCCCAATGGTTCTATAAAAGCTTATTTTTCATATAAAAAGACTTTATATATGCAATTATGTTTGTAATCATGGTGTTTAAATAAATATATTATTAAAAAAGAACGACTTTATATCTGGTTCCATTATGACTTTCTGTTTCCCGGAATTCTTTGTGTCAAACATCATATGAAGCAACCTTGAAACATAGTCATTTTTCAATCATTTCTTGTGCATTTCTTTATACTTGGGGCATATTAATTCCTTCAACAAGGAAGTCATCTTTCACATCATGTTAAATCATAATCATATTAACAATAAAGTTATAAGGCCACCAATCCATAAAGTTTTTCTGAGTCATATTAGAGGGGAACAAATTAGTATTCAATTCTCATAGTGTTTATTATTATTATTTGTGTTTGTAACTTAGTTGAACTTATTTCATCATATGATACACAAAATATTCTTTTTTCCTTATACATTTTCTCATTTATCCTGTGGTGCCTTGCCTTGAAAGAGTTGTTTGTTTATTAAAAATATGGCAACCTGAAGACAGAATGAAGCATGACTTGGCAAAGAAGGAGAGATAGACTGTCCTGAGACTGTGTAGATAAGTTATGTCAGATCCTGAATTTGGGGATGAGATGAGCATGCTTGGAATGGGAGGTCTGATGGAAGATCAAGAATATTAATCAGTTAGGATAGGGTGATATCTATGATAAAAGGCTTTAGCTTGATGATTTGAATATTGTTCATTGTGGTTCTATGGAGAAAATTATAGCACATAGAAGAGAGAGCTTGCAAGTGAAAAGGAATATAATCATCATGTCCAAAAATGCTAAACCTAACCAAAAAAAAAAAACCCACATCATTTGGTAAATTGATCAACAAATGATAAACTACTAGAAATTCATTGGTGCTTCACTTCAAGTCTAGCTCTGTAACAACTAAAGTTGCTAACGTGACCTTCCCAACATTGAAAATTTAACATCTTTCTTCTAAAATTATTTAAAACTTTCACATTTCTTGGAAGATATATACCTCAGAAAAGCAGTTGAGACCTTTTGGTAATCTGGCCCAAGTCTATCTGGTTTTATTTCTTCTCTTCTACCCGATAGATGCTCAAACTTAGTATTCCTCAGAGATTCTTGCATTTTGTTCTGCTCTTTCTTCTCTATAATTTTCTCTATCACTTCCTCTGGAGAATTTAACTAACCTTAAATTAAAGACCCCCAGATCAACCGAAAATTCCTTTAATGTTCATTTTAGTCTCAGAATAACTCTCTTGTTGACACATAATTTCCATAGTATAGTGTATGCTACCTCCTAGTCATTCATTCTCTTTATCCACCCATCTACCTGTTTATTCCCTATGTCCTTACCTGTCTGAACTTTCTTGGTTCATAATTTTTTATTTTATAAGCAACTAAGAGTATCAGAAATGATAGTACTTAAATAAACAATTGAATCAGCAGTGTTGGTCTTTCCTCAATTGTCCCTAAAAGCACAAATTTTTACTAAATCTTAAAATATATGCCATTCTGCTTCAGAGGCAGTGCGTTGTTCATATTTCTGTATCTTCTAAGATACTCACTACAGTGAGTTATTTTTATATATCTGTATCTTTCTTATTTTTTCTATCATCCTAAAACACAATTTGATATACACTTAAAGTTATTAAACTGAGTTACTACAAAAGAGAAATCAAGAACTTTGAATTATTTCTGAGTCTTTTGAATAAATGACTGGTATATATGCCCCAATTTCTTCTTTTACTTTATTTTGGTTTTTGTTTTTGGGCTACACCTGGTGATGCTCAGGCGCTACCCCTGGTTCTGCACTCAGAAACTAAGATTGGCAGGGCCCATGCATCAAATGGGATATCATGGAATCTGTACTGACTGCATATAAGCTAAGGGCCATACCCTCTGGACTATCTCTCCAGCCCCACAATTTCTTCTATTTATAATTTGAGAATAAATTCCTGTCCAACTGATTTAGTTGCATCTACATATTTGTTTATGAGAGTAAAAAATTTATTTTGTGACTCTCAAGTATTTTAATTGTTTTTGAAGTATTGAACAAGATTAATTTTAGTAAATTTTGTTTATTTGTATTAGATAGTGCATTTGTCAGCAAGCCAAACAATAGGGCATTGGGGAATAAAGAAGGTTTATGTAATTTGCCCTTGAATATAAAAAAATCTGTTGCATTAAAAGTTTTTATATTTATATATAGCTTTGACAAGGAAATATTTCCTCTTTCTGTACTATAGAATGAAGCAGTGTGGAAATTCAACTAATATTCAAATGAAATGATAAAAGCAAAAAGATCAGTACTTAATTTTGAATGTGCTACAGAAAGAAGAACATTGAGTGTTGGCTAAATATTTAATGATTTTTATGGATAACAGAGGGTAGATAGATTATCCCCATAAAAATGCCATGAAAGAGGCAATAGTGATTTTTATTATACTAAAATAAAAACAGATATTCCTCTTACAACACTGGAAACCTTGATATTGTTCATCTTCACTTCTTTTTATATATCAGATCTCCTCCTTTTCTTAAGGTCAGGTCCAGATAAAGGGGAGCTATCATAAATTTCAATGAACATATTCAAGCATGATACTATATCAGAAATGATGAGGATACAAGCACTATAAGATTATGATTGCATTCAGTCTCTGGTAGGGTAATAAACAAAGCCAGCCAAGATCCACCCAACCTTATCTATGTATCGAAATCCTAAAACCCAAAGTGATGATACTAGAAGGTGGGAGAGTTGGGAGGTGCCTAGATTATGAGGATGGAGCCCTCTTGAGAAAGATTATGGTTATTATACAAAGACTACCTTATCCCTTCCTTCTATTCAATGGAATTAGAGAAAAAAAATCAGTAATATATGAAACAAAAGTCAAATTTCACTAGGTGTCAAATCAACCAGCACTCTAATTTTGCATTTCCCAATTTCCAACTACAGGAAATAAATATCTAAGTTTGTTTTGTTTTTACTTGGGGGCCACATCCAAGATGCTCAGGGGTGCCTAGCAGAGCTCAGGGGACCAGATGGGGTGTTATGATTTGAACATGTTTGCAAACACATGTTAGGCAAGAGCCAAAACTTTTGTACTGTCTTTCCAACTCAATAAATTTCTGGTTTTTAATAAAAAAAGATTATTATTAAAAGTTGTGTTAGATATAAGATCTAAATTTTCTTTGTATAAACTGATTAGTTTAGACTCATACAAATTGCTTCATACTATTCAGCTATTTACTTGATATTTTCAATGTCCAAGTCCTGAGATGATTGCTAAATTGAAGCTATATTTTGGGCAGGATTTTTTGGGTTACATTCTGCTCGGGAGTGCCCCTTAGGGGTTACTCTGGGGACTGTATGATACCCAGAGGATCAAACTGAGATTTGCTACCTATTCACAAGTGCTTACTTCCTGTTCAATCTCTTCAGTCCATTCTTGTTATTATTCTTATTACTTTGTTGCCACTTCCGGTGGTGGTCAAAGATAACTCCTGACTGAACCAGAAACATCTGTGGTAGTTCTGGGGAACTCTATGCAGTACTGGGGATCGAATTCAGATAGGCTGTGTTCAAGGCAAATGCTTTACCTGCTGTACTATCTCTCTGGCTCACTACTATTGTTATTAACTCTTTTATGATTTATTATTTATTTTAACATTTAGTCCACATCCAGTATTGCTCAGGGGATAGTTCTGGATTTGTGCTCATAGATCACTCTCAGTGGTACTTAGAGGGCCGTGCAGTGATGGATAAAGTCAGAGTTGACTGTATATTTTGGCAGAGGGGTAAGGAATTTATTATTTTGGGCCATACACAGCTGTACTCAGGGAGTCTCAGGGATCACTCCTGGAGGGGCTGAGGAATCATAAAGTGATCCTGGTAATCAGACCTGGGCTGGCCACGAATACTCTTTCTCTCTGATCCATCAAGTCTAAATTTTATTATCCTCTATTATAATAGTTTTAACAGGAAATTTTGAGTAGCTGAAGAAATAGGTTATATTTTAGCATATACCAGTGTGGATGTCTGAAACCCCTGTTACAATTGCTTCCATCAGTAATTGCTTTTTCCTCTCTTCTGTGTGTGCTTGATTATACGCATTCACTGAATCTAGTTTCTTTGTTGTGACTCACCTCACTTCCTTCCCCATTGTACTCTATTAGCTTCAGATTTCTACCTATCCTTTTTTTTTTAGTCTAAATAATTTCCTCCAGTGAATTCTATTTACTTTCCTTGAATGAATTATTGTCTGAATAAAATCCTCTAAATAAATATGCCTTTGGGCTTTTAGAAGTACTTTTCTAGAATATAGATTTATTTAAGATATTGGTGATACATCCAAAAAGAGATGAAGAAGTTTGCATGAAAAAGAAATTATGTTTTTTCTTGAATTCCAGAAGTTGAGGAACATATGAGATTTCAATGAGCAAAGTCTAAAATTGGATTACATATGGCTACTTACCTTTGGTTTTGAATTATACTTTTCAAACCTTAACTAAACAGTTATATTCATTTTCATATTATCTCCTGTCTTGATTTTATTTTGCATCTTTCAGGCTTTTCTACCTTTCAATTTCTATGACCATGCTCTTGTGATTGTCATTTCTTTTGACATTCATCCTTCTCTTCCTAGGTATTTCACTTTTTTACATTGAGTTTTGCTTCATTGACTCAACAATGAAGTAATATTCAACAAGTCTTCATCAGTCTTTGTAAACTATCTCTTTCAATTGTGAATAACTTCTAAGATAGCTCTTGCTACTAAAGAGAAGAACTAAGACCTGCAAGTTATTTTCTAGTATTCCCTTTGTAACTGGCTGAGACTTTATGAAAATAGAAGTTTACTCATTTCATTTAATAAAATATAATGAGAATTTTTTGGTGGAAAGTACAATGTATATCGAACAAATTAAGGTAAGTGCAAAGATATAAAACTAATCTCTCTCTCCCCCTCTCTCCCCCCCGCCCTCTCATTTTTGGGCCACACCCGGTGACGCTCAGGGGTTACTCCTGGCTATGCGCTCAGAAATCGTTCCTGGCTTGGGGGCCCATATGGGATGCTGGGGGATCGAACCGCGGTCCATCCTAGGCTAGCAAGGCAGACACCTTTACGCCTGTGCCATCGCTCTGGCCCCTAAAACTAATCTCTTGAGATGGACTCTGAACATTTTGAGATTAGAGTCAATTCTAAAGAGAAATTTATGGAAAGAAAGAGAAAGTTGATCAGGAAAAAAAATAATAAAATCTAGCACTATGACAAAACTTAGGATGCCCGGAACCTATAGTTGGTCTTATGGTAGGATGCTTTATGGGTAGGGACACACTGTTTTTAAGCCAAAAGTTTTTACTTTTTAGTTCCCCCAACTTATGCTGTGCCTCTGCAAAAATTTGCCACCCGTTTTTATCTTTTAGTTAGGAGCTCCCAACCTTTACATAGAACATTGGGCACAAATTACTTTGTTTTACCTTATATTTCTGCATTTATAAAATAAAATTAAGAAGAGGGAAACTAATGGGGGCCCAGGATCAAGTGGTCTCAGGTGCATTGGTGGAGATAAAAAAGGACAGAACTAAATATCCACGCCAAAGTCAACAACAGTGGAATCAAGAGACCCAAACTTTAACAATCTAAACTTAAAATGAGCCTATCATACTGGCAGGGTAGGAGTGGGAGTTGAGGCAAAGGGTAGTGGTTGGGATACACTCTGGGAACACGAGGGAGGGAGGTAATGGGATTAGCCCTGATTCATTGTATGTCCGAAACCCAACTATGGAGGACTTTGTAAAACATAATGGTTTCAGGGCCCGGAGAGATAGCACAGCGGCGTTTGCCTTGCAAACGGCGGATCCAGGACCAAAGGTGGTTGGTTCGAATCCCGGTGTCCCATATGGTCCCCCGTGCCTGCCAGGAGCTATTTCTGAGCAGACAGCCAGGAGTAACCCCTGAGCAATGCTGGGTGTGACCCAAAACAAACAAACAAACAAACAAAAAAACATAATGGTTTCAATAAAATAAAATAAAATAAAAAATTAAAATAAAAAGGTTTCAGACATCATTAAATCATGAGTACTCTAAGTTTTGCTTAACATTTTTATATTGTGATCTATTGCTTAATAGGAAAAATCATACAGTAGAAAATGACACATCCTTTAGTTTGTTCTGTGGTCAAAATAATTTAGAGCTTTAAATCATTTTACAATAGAGTTTTTAATATATTTTTTTCAAAATTTGGCTGTGAAAGACATTTCTATCCATTGCAGCAGTCTTGCTAAACACAAGAAAAAATAAAGAAATCAGAAATTTTACAGCTAAAGAGAAGAGGATGTGAGAATAACATCCTACATTCAGCTCTATCTCATCAAAAGCTCATTTGTAGGACCAGGTAAACACACACCTTTCGCATTTTATTTCTGAAATTCTGTTGAGGAATATACAGACTGTTATCTGTAAAAGAAGCAACATTTGAAATGTTACTTGAAAAAAATTCCAAGATACTTGAACAGAGTAATTACTTTAAAATAATATGAAAATAGGTATAGTTGATATGAATTTGACTTGAAATTTTATAGACATTGCAATTTCTCTACATGTGGGGACAACTGTCCATTTTGGTTTTTCACATGAATGTATTCATTTTTAATACTTCTGAAATCTACTCTTGTGGGTATTTTTTATTACTGCCTTAAGACCATACCTGGCAGCATTCAGGGGTTACTTCTGGCTGTGTTCAGATATCACTCCTAGCAGTTTTGGGGACCATACAAAATGCTGAAGATTGAATCGGAGTCAGCCGTGTGCAAGGCAAGCACCTTACCTGCTGTGCCAATGCTCTGGCTCCCTCTTCTTTATTTTTATTTTTATTTTATAATCTGCAATGCCTAATCTTGGTCTTCAACCAGAATATACGTTTAAAATTCACTCCATTAAGAGGATGAAAGATAATCTATATTTCTTGAGTAATATGTACCTAGAAAATAATCATTCATGCATATAATAACTTGTAAATTATTTTTGTCTTTGAATAATTTTCTTTTTTTACTTATAATAATGACATATAAAGGATACTAAAGAGAATACAAATAAAAGAGAATGTTTTCCAGATTCTGAAAAAGCTAAAAAAGAGAGAGAGAAGACAGTGATCAATTTTAATAAAATAAAGTGATTTACTTGTAAGATAATTAAAAGAAAGCTCTATGAAATTTTAGAAGAGAAAGATGTACTTTTCCTTGATATTCTTAGGAGAGTTTTGTACAAGGAGACATTAGTGGGGTTGTAAGGAATAGTGGAAATTGAGGTGTATAGGAAAGGCAGTTTAGCTTGTTAGCAGTTAGCAGTTTATAATAGAATGCATGTAGAAACTAGGATGCTTGTCTTCTCTGGTGGAGTCAAAATACTTGAAGGGCAATAATGACAACATGGGAAAAATGAGCTAGTTTCAGAGAATGAAGAGCTTCGAATGCATGGTAAATTTTTGAATTTACTTTTGGCAGTAGAGAATCATTGAAAGCTTTTGAAGAGGAGTTTGACATATCCTGATTGAAAATGTCATTGTCTGAGATATGAAAGAAGAGGGTAGAACAAGGGTTGTTGGAGGTTCTGCCAGTATTATAGGCAAAAAACAACGTGAAGTTTGATTAAGTGTCTTATAACTGAATAGGAAGAAAGAAAGCATGACGGGTTAAATTAGCTGAGAGTATAGCACTAAAGTCAGTAATTATAGTTAACATTTATTGAGAACAGATTAGTATCTATTGAGAATGTATTAGGACTTTGTCTCTTTTTCTAGGCTCTTTTTCTTATTAACTCACTTCTCAACTTATGTGAGTAAGTTTTTTTCTTTTAATAGAAGAGGAAATGGAGGGCCGGATAGGGTGCTTTTCTTGCATGCAGCTAACCTGAGTTGATCCCAGCCATCCTATAGAGTCCACTGATCATCACCAGAATGATCCATTAGCACAGAGCCAGGAATAAGCACTGAGCATACAAAGTCAGGAGGATGTCCTGAGCATCTTTGGGTGTGACCCAAAACATTGACAACAAAAAGAAATGGAAATGAAGGCACAGAGAAGTAAAGCAACTTGTCCAGGGTCATACAGTTGAGTAGCAAAGTCAGGACTTAATAAATTTGCAGACAAAATAAACATCCAGTGATAATTATCCACAATAAATCAGGTATACCAGGCATCAGTGATCCTTGAAAATAAAATTTAAATGGATACTCTTGAAAATTAAATTTTAACAATGCAACTATACTCTCAACTTATTGGTATTAGAATCAACTGGTGTTTTGAAGAAAACAATTTGGATCTGGATTTCTGTTTAAGTGATGGTATTTATGAAAACAAGAAGGAAAGTTTAATCCACTGTACTCATATTTGAGGTTAGATTTAGTTGTCAATTTAATTGTCACTTGTCAATGATTATTATCCACTGTAGCTACAGATTGAATGTAGACTAATGTCTCAAAGACGTCATTTTAGAAAAATGTTATGAATTAACTTCAAGTCAACTACTGTTAACAATAACTGATCATCTGGGGCTGGAGAGATAGCATGGAGGTAAAGCGTTTGCCTTTCATGCAAAAGGTCATCGGTTCGAATCCCAGCGTCCCATATGGTCCCCCGTGCCTGCCAGGAGCGATTTCTGAGCATGGAGCCAGGAGTAACCCCTGAGCACTGCCGGGTGTGACCCAAAAAAAACCACAAAAAAAAAAAAAAAAAACAAACAATAACTGATCAAAGTAATTTATTTGACTTGAATTAAAGTTGATGAATATTTGAAAGTGTTTAAATTTTTTAAATATTTTTTAAATTTTTATAAGATTTAATGCAAGAGATCAAAGTATGGTACAGTACAATGTCTATGTTATGAGACCAATAAGCCAAAGATATATTAGGTAGATCTTATTCTCAAGGATAATATAGATAGTCATAGATTGCATCTGTGAACCAAACAAGAACAAATAGAGTGTATATGGTTTTGTGTTGCATACAACAGTCTTGTTGAACATTTTTCTCCTAAATCTAGTGGAATTTCTAGAACTTTTTTTTTTTGGTTTGTGAATTACACCCGGCAGTGTGCAGGGGTTACTCCTGGCTCTATGCTCAGAAATCGCTCCTGGCAGGCTAGGGGACCATACTGAACACTGGGATTCGAACCACTGTTCTTCTGCATGCAAGGCGAATACCCTACCTCCATGCTATCTTTCTGGTCCTGAATTTCTAGAACTTTTATTTTTTTATTTTTGTTTTTTTTATCTGTTATTTTTATTTATTTTTGTTTGTTTGGGGGGGGGGACACATTCTGTGGTGTGCAGGGCTGATTCATGGATCTGATTTTTAAACTTTTTTTTTAAAATTTTTATTTTGATCATAGTGGCTTACATATCTTTCACATTAGCATTTTAGGTACATATTAACATTGAATCAGGGGAATACCCACCACCAAATTTAATTTTTTATGAGTATTTTTGAGTTTCACCAGTTTGTCCATATTTTGATATCACATAGAGAGCTAAACTAATGAACGCTTATTTTCATACAGATTTTGTACAAAACTGTAATTCACAAAGCTGTAAATATTCTTTTATTGCAAAGTTTTCGATTAATCTCAGTTCCTGAGTGCTTTCTTACATATCTTAGATGTTCAATTTTTTTCTCCTTGAAATATAATAGAATTAACAAGTCTTCAGTACACTTCATTTATATTATTTCTCTCACACAAGATAATTTGAGATGAAACTTTAACTGTCAAATTGAATTTTAGAGTTCAGAATCAGAGAATTCTTCTGAAGATTTTGTCATGTTGTGTTTGATTTTTTGGGCTGAGTAAAAAGAAAATTTCTAATATTTTCATTCTCTTTGAAAGGCAGGACAAGATAAATGCTACTGGGAATTGTTTTTTATGACAGTTATATATTTATATATTTTTTAGAATGTAAGACTATTGAAATTAAAACAAGCTTAATAAATAATTAAAATATACTATAAAATTTAGAACAGAGACATCAAGAATAAAGGCAAATTCTGAAGTTTGGAGTTTGCAGTTATTGGGTTGCATCCTGGAACCAATTTATTTATTAAACCAAGCACAAGTAATGCTAGGGGATATCTAGTCTTAAATAAGTTGCTGAGTAGAATTGCAATGAGAATATTTTTACTCAAGCTTTTCAAAAACTGTCTATTTTCTATCCGGCCCTCTCTTAACTCTTCATTTCTAGATATGTTCTCACTCCATGTCTAAAAGTTGACATTCAATTAATAACAGAAATTGATAATAGATGAAGAACTTACCCTGTGCCTCTAAGCACTTAAAGCTTAGATTATAAACATAAACCTAATGTGATATATAAAAATGTATAAAAGAGTCACAATCTTTAATTTATTTTGCATGATATTTTTGGGGGTTTACAAAGTTTTGAATTGCATTATGAGTTTTCATGTTTGGCCATCTGCATATATTCCTAGATATGCTAGTGTCAGTGTTGTAGACTAAGAAATCATAAACTTGATGTGATTCTTGACAGTGTGAATCTGAGACTGAGAAACTTTTAGTGTTGCAGATTGATTTATCTCATTTCTTGTTGCTTGGATAATGTTTTGTTTTTCCTAAAGGAGAATTGAGGTAGTAGGATTAATTCCTTGGATATAGGTCAATGAATTGAGTTTATATTTTAACTTCAGGCAAGCAGATGTAAAACTTCCTGAATCCCTTTCAGGGGTAACCTATCATGCTCAGATCTGAAAGCAATGTTACACACACACACACACACACACACACACACCAAAGGTGATGAGCCCTTTTTATCCTGTGAACCCTATGATATCCCCCGTCTGTAGCTTTGACTGTCAGAAATTGTCTGCAATTAATTCCTAGATGAATATGGTATCTTTGGTAGTATGATTGTTTATTAGAGATATTCACAAAGATAAACATCTTAGCATCTTCTTTGTTTCTGTCTATCTGTTTCCCTCCAGCAGACAGATTTCCTCTGTCTTCTATTACTCACAACTTACTGCATACCATTATAGTCTCTTATAACTATACATTTATGTATGTATTTTCCTACAAATTCTTTTGATTTTATTCCAATTATTACTTAAACAAAATTTCAGGTCAATTTCTATTTTATTTGAGAGAAACCAGTCAGTCAAGTCTAAAAATGTTAAATAAAAATAACGATATTCTTCAGCAAAGTAAAGAAGATCTTGGAATTTCAGGGTTAAATAAAACTTAAGAAATAGCAATTTGGGGGGCTGGAGCAGGAGCACAGTGAATAGGCTCTTTGCATTGCATGAGACTAACCCAGATTCAATCCCCAGCATGCCATATGGTCCCCTGACATTGTCAGGAGTGATTTTTGAGCACAGAGTCAGGAGTAACCCTGATGGGTGTAACACAATGTTGTGTTACACAGATGGATATTACAGATGATGTGGCTCACACCATCCTCCCCCCAAAGAAAAAAGTAGTAATTTCTTAAAAATAAGCTCATAGCTTAAAAAATAAAGACTTTATTTTATTATTTATTATTTTATTATTTAAAAAAATAAAGTAGAAAGCCTGTCTAGAGTACAGGCCAGTGTCAGGTGGGGAGGAAGGACACTTGGGATATTGGTGATTGGAATGTTGCACTGGTGAAAGGTTTATATATATATATATATATATATATATATATATATATATATATAATACATATATGTATATATATAAATTAAAAAAAGAGAAAAGATAAGGCCTCCCAATGCTTACTACAGGCTGTTTTCTTTACACTGACTGTATAGAAGAGGAGGTACAGTAAATGCTCCCCATATACACCTCAAACCAGGCCCTTTGCCTAGTCTGTATTGTGAATGGGGGGACAAAAAAGACTTATTTATGTACTACCATATGCTTTTAATATATACATGGGATGTTACACTATCTACTTTTTATATTTTTACTAAAATGTAAAACTATTGTGTGCAATTTACCCACTGTACTAGCCACTCAAACAACCTTTTATTTGTAATGACCTTCCTGATCTATACTCCTTATTGTCATCTCCAAACTTACAGGTAATGTTAGTGAAGAGAAATAACTAAGTTTAGGAGGTGGAAGTAAGGGGTATAGATCAGGAAGGTCATTACTAATAAAAAGTTGTTTGAGTGGCTAGTACAGTGGGTAAGGTGCTTGGCTTGAATGTGGCAGACCCGGGTTCAGTTCCCATCATACCATATGGTCCCCTAAGCTTTCCAGGAGTAACTCCTGAAGGCGGAGCCAGGAGTAATCCCTGAGCAATGATAATGTGGCCCCAAAACAAAACCAAATATAAGAAGGTTGCTTGGACTGAACTTTGTAGTTTTAATTAAAAATTTTTGATTGGCAAAGTCAAAGAGAGACTTATTATGCAAAAAGCATGGCTTGGAACATCACTAGATGCATTTGAGTAGATTGTTTTAGTATTGTCAAAGTAGAAACTGAGAATTCTGAGGCAAGAATTAGATGTGTGTGATATATCAAGAGAGAGAGAGAGAGAGGGTGAGAGAGGTGTTTGGGTATTTCTTTGAGGAGCTTCTTATCATAAACACTGCATACTCACTGAAAAGAGCTTAAACCACTCCTTTCTAAAATTGGAAAAATTCTAGAATAAATTTTCAGAATCATTCTCAGTAGTTTTGGGGTCCATCAAACCTGTGTCTGGTAGAAGTACTTAAGGATCAAACCCAGAGCTAGAGCTAAGTTATGCCAGGCAAGCTATCAATCACATTGGCTAGAAAAAAATTCAGATTTTGAGACATATTCTCTAAGTGCAAGCTGTGATGAGGAGAAGGCACAAGAAAAGAGCCTCTTAAGTGAGGAGGTACAACAGAAGTAGGAGACCATTAGGAAAGGGAGGTTACTTATCTTTGAGGTTTCAACATATGGCTATGTGCTACATATATGATGATCAAGTTTTAGGCCATAAATCGGGGCCCTCATCTCTCCAAGAATTCAAAAGCAGGGAAAAAAGAGAAAGTAAAGAGACACCTGTGGGTAGATGTTGAAATAGAGTGAGTCCTCGAAGGCAGGACCAAAGGGACAGCAAACAATGTGCAGCCTCCCTTGGAATCCCAGTGGCTGCTGGCCCTCACCCCGACACTGAGTCATAGCCTGTGTAGGGATAGTTGCTCAATTTTATAACCTCTAATAAACTGTCCCTCTGAAAGACTATAAATGACCACGGCTCTGTTTTCTCTTAGCAGTACTGTTTCCTAGGAATGAGAAGCCCACACGGTTATTATATAAACAATAATATGCACCTCTCCCCACTAAACCTGCTAGCATCTCTTGAACTAGGTTATCCTGTCAAAGGTGTAACTCGAAGTATAAGTGTGAACCATTTAGTAATAGACCTAAAACCAACTTGCAATGGAAACAGTCAAGTATCTAAGTGAAGCTGGTGCCCAGGTGCATATTTCCACTTCCCCCTTTCTGCACTATGCACAAGAAATATGGAATGGCTTTAGCATGATCTCATTTCTTCTGACCACGACCCATTTCCCTGGGTATCCATCTCCCAATGGCCACAGAAACCTCACAGTCTCATTGGTTTTTTCCTCATTCCTAAATACTCCTTTGTTTACTAGAGACTAACAGTGTTGTTGTTTTCCTTCTTTAAAATATTTTTTCTCTCCGAGCACCATGTTTTAAAGGAATATTCTTTTTAGAGCATCCAGTGACTAATAAAATTTCCTTGGCATAAATTATAAGTTTTTAAAAGAAATCACTTTGATTTCCTAATTTCTTCCCATGAGAAAGGCAGGTAAGTTTCAGTGTAACTTTGCTCACGAACCCTCATCTCTCAGTCGTCCTGGTCTTTTAGAATTCCACTGGAGAAGGCTGTCCCAGACTTCAAATGCATGAACACATGCTCGCATTCATGCTTCTGTAGTCGACCCACCAATCCCCAAATATCTACCAACCTCTTCTCCTGAAGAAGACAGTACCTTATATATACATTCTTAGGTGTTTAATTTAGAGTCACTTGGGAGTCTTTTCACAGGAATGCTGGTATCTGTGTAGTTGAGGACCTTCCTCACCATCCCAATAGAAGCAGCAAAGTTCTCTTCAATTGTACCAAACCCAGAACAATCTTATAATATGACAAATTTTCCATGAACTATAATTTTCACATTTTTGAGTTATATCTCCTAAGGTGGAATTTTGAAACTTTCATTGGTCTAAAGGGGGAAACTGAGGCAAAGAACTTGACCAACTTTTCCCTGACATGAAAAACTCTCAAGCCCCAAACTCCTAGTTCTGGGAATAGTAAACAGACTGTAGCTCCATAGTTAAAAATTGGTAGTAATATTTTACTTATAAAACATTGCATAAAGGAACCCAAGGAGAATATTATCACAAAGACACGGACAGGTCAAGGAACTGTCGGGGCAGGATGGACAGAAGAGAACATCTGATTCCTGTCCCTTCTTCTGGGATCTAGAGCTCAGGAAACAGCACTTGTTTAAGCCACAGGGCCAGCTTCAAACTTGGAGCTTTTCCTCTCTCTCATCATCTGAATTCCAAGGTGCATTTTCCTAACCTGGCAAACATTCTTCAGTCACAGCTCTTGACCCTGTGAGACACAATTCACCTTTCCCTCTTGTCCTGCTTCTGACAAATCGAACTTGCCCCCCAAACAGGAAAGCGCTGTTTAGCCACCAGATTTGATTCTTACTTTATACACCTGACAGTTTGTTTACCTGGAAAATTGTGGAGCGCATCCTCGTTCTCCAGAATGCCTCTCTGTTTGGTTGCTTGCAGTTCACTTTGGGATTTCCAGACCAGCTTGACCATTCTGATCATCTCGGGCAAGTCCCAGGGCAGCGGCCCCTGCTGGCACCCCGGCCGGCTGCCCAGGGAGGAGGGCGGCACACCTTCGAGGGCCGTCCAGCGTCTGCCTAGCTCTGCCGAGTAGAAGCAGCGCTCCAGCACAGGCATTCTGCCCTGTTCCCCAGAACAGGACGTGGGGCTGCTGCTGCTGCTGCGGCTGCTGCGGCTGCTGCTACCAGAAGGGAAATTCTTCCCGGCCGGGGGAAGGCGAACTCCCATCAAATCCTCTCCGGCTTCGGGAAGGCAAGCCTCCTCCAGCCTGGCACCGTCTCCGGATCCCGCTCCCGCTCCCTCCAGTCCCTGCACAGATCTCACAAGGAGAGAGATTCTCTTGCCCAGGTCTCTCGCCAGTGAGAACCGTCACTGGACTCCCTCCTTAGAGATAGGATGCATTTTCCTCTCCCCTCTCTCCCAGGCACTGACTTCACAGCACTTAATTAATCCCAGGTTACAGCTGGAACGACAGCAGGAGGGGAAGAAAAAAAATAGCCATGGAGGCTTCAGCCTTTGGCTTGCTTCTTCCAACTGATTTGCTCACAGATTTCCTTGGTGCTTGTCAAAGTTAGTTCAACTGGCGGGTCTGTTCGTTCAAGGCTTCAGACAGCGAAAAGAAGGGGCTCCCTTTCGCCAGCCTCTCAGGAGGGGCCCCCCAGAGACCAGTTATGTGGAGGTGTCAGATAGAAAGACACTCCTGTGGTTGCAGGAAACCCAGCCGCTTCCCAGGCTGCAGCCAGCAAGTCCCTAGGAGCTCTCAGCACACCAGGGAAGCCGAGAGTCCTCAGAAGTGATTCATGGCTGCTTTATTCTGGAAGCCCTGGCCAGGGGCCACCTCGCCTGTCCACTGTGATCTGCACCAGGATGGGGCTGTTCAGAAGGCTGTGGAGGGATTCCTAGCCCCCAGATCACACACTTCCCCTTTCCCCCCCCCCCCCCCCCCCGCTGTCATTTGGTTCTCAGCAAACCTAACTTGGTTTTGGCCTATTAGTCAAATCCCTTTGTAACCTCAGCTGCCCTTCAGCTGGAAGGGAAATAACATTGAATCACATTCCAAAGCGGACTCTGGAAGAAGTAAATTAGGGACGCATCAAGGGCTCAAGTCTATGTGCAGTGAGTAGGTTTGCAGAGTCTGAACACAAAGTTTGGCTTGCTTAAGAGCCCATTGCAAAGGAAAGGACTCGGAGGCAACTCAGGTGACGCCTCGTGGCAGAGTAAAGGAAAGAAAATATTGAAGATTCACTTTCTAGATTCACAGCACCGTGGACTGAATATCTGGGCCAGGAACGGCTGAGCCCTTAACTAAGAGTGGTTCAATTGAGGCCAACCATAGACCAAGTAGGACCTTTGGTTCCGTGGCTCAAAGCAAGGCCCCTGACCCTCGAAGTCAGATCCAAATCAACAAAAGGGGATGCCCCCTGGAGCTAACGTGAAAAGCCCTGGACACAAATGAAAGTGGGGTGGTATTGTAGTGGGCACTTTTGTCAGTAAATGATGTTTGTCAGAACAATTTGAACTTGAACGTTCACGTGGTGAGCTCCTGTTTGCTGGGAGGTCATTGCAACAATCCCACCTTTCTCTCCTCTTCACATCTCTGCATTTGCCAATGCCTTATTTTGTTTGGCATTTTATTTCGCTGTTGTACAATCTGTTGTTACAGAGAAACATTTCTTATCACACAGACATCTGATGTTTCTTTAGGAGACAGAAGAGGAGACTTGGGGGTGAAGTGAATGACTATTGTGGTAATTTCTTTTTTAGCATTGCCATTGTCTCATTTTAAAAAACAGCTGAAAGCAGAAAAGGCAACTAATTTTGTTGATATCAAAACAACCGATGGTTAATAAGTTTTGTTTTCCACGAGGAATTACATAACTTTTTAGCTACTTGGTAGAAAAATAGCAAACCTTTTTTCTGAAACAGGTGAGAAGGGACAACGTTCTTTTAAAAATATATATATATAATATATATTTTATATATTATATTTATATAATATAATATATGTATTATATATTAAAATATATATTATTTAATATATATTAAATTATATATTATATATATTATATATAATGACTTTATTTAAACACCGTGGTTACAAAATTTCTCATGATTGAGTTTCAGCACACAATGTAGACCACCCTTCACCAGTGCACATATCCAGCCACCAGTGTCCCCAGTTTACTCCCACCTGCCGGGGCAATATTCTTTGAGAACAAAAACCAACTATGATAGACACAGAACATAATGCTTGTGATTTTATCATAAAATACAAATCAAACAGCTTTTCCTATAACAACTAGATAGTCAGACTGCCCAATAAGGAATCAACTTAAGGATATAGATTTTCTTTCTTCCCCACTTAGCTTTTTGTTAAGAGATGAAAGGACTTAAGCATCACTTTGACACTTGCACCACTTTTGACAGCTCTTCCACTTCTTATCTGACACTTTATCAGACTAGTGACATTAAGACTGTAGAACTGAAACAATTTTATTTCACAAGCACAGGTAGGCTGTTGTTCTCTATAAGCATATTTCCTGAATAATGTCTTAAGTTCATTCCTCAGTCACAAACTTCCTTGACATAACAACTGAAAAGTTTCCTAAGTATTTGACTATTTTTATTTTTGTTCAGTTATTTTGCAACAGTACTTAGCATCAGGATATCCTGACCCTTGGAACAAAGAGGTGAGGAACAAAGAAAACAAATATATGATATAATATGCTACCTACATTTATGAATTGAGAATAAAAACTCCTTATTGTATCTTTCCTTAAGAATGATCTAATGAAAGCACATTTTATCAAAGGATGTGCTTACATTAGAATAATATGTTTCATACATTATTGTAAAGATATCTTAGAAAAATTACAAAAACGGTGGGATCAATGAATATGAACAGTTACTTTTGAATGGAGTTAAGGTTGGGTCAAACATACCCTATGTCATTTTCAACTTACTTTATTTGAAGGTTTGAAAATGGAAAATGTTGCACACTTTTAAAATATTTTCCGTCAATATGAGATCCTGTACAATCAATGGAATAAGTGCAAAAAAACCACAAGAAAGGTCACTCACGGTATTTCTGGCTCACATAGAAACAGGAAGTACAGGAAATCTTGTGAGAAAGCTTGGCTCAGGCAATTTTTTGGCTCAATTGGGACAAACTGATGAGATGCTAGTATTTGCTGAACTAATACACTATACCTACACAATTTATTATATTCTGTAGCTCGTACTTAAAAAGTTGTGATTGCTGTTGCTTCTCAGATAGTTTGGAACAGCATATCTATAAAACTTTCTCAATGAGAAACATTTACTTTGCAGTATCCACATTCAGAAATGTAGGTTACTTGGAATGGGGAGAAGGGAGTGGAAGATAGGTTCTGTGCATGCAGCAAAGAGGTCTCATCCAAGGATTTGTAAGGATCTATACACAATTTAATATTTACAATGACAGTTTACAGAGAGGACATTTCAGAGAGACTCTCAAAATAGCCATTTGCTCAGACATTGTGAGTCAACATTCCACTAAGAGGAAAGGGACTCATTCATTCTGGTGTCAAATAAATACGATAGGAACTAACAAAATCAAAACAGTTGGTTCTAACCAACAAATTATTTTATCAAAAATAATCTGATGCGGGGCCGGCGAGGTGGCGCTAGAGGTAAGGTGTCTGCCTTGCAAGCGCTAGCCAAGAAAGGACCACGGTTCGATCCCCTGGCGTCCCATATGGTCCCCCCAAGACAGGGGCAATTTCTGAGCACTTAGCCAGGAGTAACCCCTGAGCATCAAACGGGTGTGGCCTGAAAAACCAAAAAAAAAATATCTGTTGTGTGTCTGTAGTTAGAATAAAAAGAATTGATAACTGCAACACTAAAATATATTTAGCCAAGAGAAAAGGGTCAGTGGCATAATTAATTTTGAGCCTGGATTATTTTGAAGGTTTTTCTAGTTTTCCGGGAACTATTTAAAACTTTTATATATTGTGGGTGCTCTGGCCATTACTGAAGTAATTTTATGTTATAGATAACTTAAATGCAATGATATTATTAAATTTTTCTAAACGTTCTAGAGAACTGTATTTTTGTTTGTTTATTTGTTTTGAGGCCACACCTGGCCATGTTCATGGTTTACTTCTGCTTTGCACTTAATTACCTACCCTGCTATGCTCTCTTTCTAGCTTGAAATATGCATGTATTTTTAAACAAAGGCTTATAAGAATATCAATTTTAATTTTTGATTATCTTGAAATTTTATCGCACACATATTTTTGAAGAACTTTTTATGTTTTTGAAAAGACATTTATCTTTTAGAAAACTTTAACTGAGGAGTGAATTCATTTTGTTCTAATTTTGGTTTTCCATCAGTTCAAATAAAGTTGTGGGAGCTTGAAATTTGTCTCTGTGGCTAAAATATCCTGTCTTGCCCAATTGTACCAAGTGTCATTTTGGCAACACTGCCTTCTGAGATTCTCAATCCTCCAATGGTGTTTCTATCACACCAAGAGTCAAGACCGCAGGTAAAGTGTGCAATCCCTAAGAGCACAGCAACAAAAGAAACACAAAACTTGGTGAACACCAAGGCCATGTGTGCGAACACTGAAATCATTTGCTTTGTTGAGCAGCACAAGATAATATGCATTCACCTTGGTGAATAACAAGTTGTTATTATGAAACATGCATTCACCTCAGATCATTACAATAGCAATTGCTACAAAAAAGGGCAGTTAGAATAAAAAATAAATCAAACCAGGCTGTGTGAATGCATGTTGATGCGAGTAAACACACAACCAGCACACTTGCACTTGTACTTACACTTACGACAACCCTGGTGCACCCACAAGTACAATACAAATGAAATTCAAAACGAGCAAGTTAAAAAACCAGGTTTTTCAAGTTTGTTTATTGTAGTTTAAGTAAGAGAAGCTCAAACAATTTACAGTGTCCTTCAGGAGAAATAGAAATGTAAAAACTTTGGCCTTAACTAATCTCTAGGAACAATAAATAAATAAAAAATAACATAAATAAATAAATAATAAACAATAAATAAATAGGGAAAAGACTTAGTCTCCAGATCTCTGTCTCTTGAATGGGAGGAGAGAGGGTGGGGCAAGATAGTAAACACCAAGTGGAAGAAAAGGGTTGAGAAGACAAATCTATAGATTGCTTTCACCTCAATTGTCTACACTATAGCTAACCATTCTCTTTTTTGGGGGAGGGTTGGGGGTCACACCCAGCAGCGCTCAGGGGTTACTCCTGGCTATATGCTCAGAAATCGCTCCTGATAGGCTTGGGGGACCATATGGAATGCCAGGATTCGAACCAATGATCTTCTGCATGCTATCTCTCCGGCCCTTAACTATTCTCTTAATTACTCTGCAAATATGAGTGCAATAGCAGAATAGAGAGTCTCTTGTGCCAGACGCTGGCACCTTTTTTGGCCTACCCAACTTGCATGCTAATTGCCACTGTGTTATTTTTCTATTGGTTTCCTTTTTCTATTACTTTCATTTGCAGAGTTAAAGAGAATAATCAGGGTTTGAACTGACATGAGAAGTCTGTTCCAACTCTTAGGTATCTTTGTTTTAGATCTTCTTCAAATTGAAGTAAGATTTATTATATATGTAAGTTTCAGATTTATATCATTAAAATTAATATCTCTATATGTTAGGCTAGGCGCACTACTGAAAATTCAATTTATTCTTTATCAATTGATTCTTTCTACTCAATGGCTCCACTTCCTTCTTTCTTCTTTTCTGTTTACTACTAATTAGATTTTTTGTTTTTGTTTTTGGGTCATACCTGGTAACGCTCAGGGGTTACTCCTAGCTATAAGCGCAGAAATTGCTCCTGGCTGGGAATCCAGGGATTGAATTGAGGTTTATCCTGGGTCAGCTGTGTCCAAGGCAAACGCCCTACCACTGTGCTATTGCACCGGCCCCTAATTAGATCTTATTGCCTGAAAACTGACTTTTGTTTTATTATGAATAAATAGTACAGTATTTCCATTTCTCCATTTGACTTACTTTTCTAAATATAATATATTTATGGAGATAAAAGTCAGTTTGAAAGAAAGTAATTTCAACTGCTATATTTGATGGGAGCATCCCCTACTAGCTCTTTAAATTGTTATTATGTGCCCCTCTCACTTCCTCTTATTTCCTGTAAGACATTATGAATTTCATAATGTTAGTGCTACAATGTTTCTCCCAGATGATTCTTAAATAATAATGTGCACACAGACCACCAGGAGACCTGACAAAATTATAGTTTCTGGATGGGCAAGTCAGGATAGGAATGTGAAACTACATTTCTGTTCTCTTCCCTGGGATGACAATGTTGCTGGTCAGTGGAGCCCACTCTAACCATCAAGATAAGAAGTGCATGGCTTAGTAGTTTTTTTTCACTTCTCCAGTATTAGTTATAAAAAATTAGAAAGGCACAATTTTAACTTCCCAAAATGTTAGGATTTTAGAAATAAATTAATAATAGCTCACGTTAAATAATTTCTACTGGAAATAAATAACTAGCACCATCATATATGAGTAAAGGCTAAGTCACCATTCAACCACTCTTTGGATTTAAAAATTTACAACTTAATTTCTTTTCCCTTATGAATAACTTTAAATATAAGACTATCTAGTGTAAGTCATTGTAATAAAATATATGGTAACATTTTATTTTCATAAGCCACACAATGGCCTTTTGTTGATAACATAGACTAATCTCACCACCCTTTCTTTCCAGTTTTGGGAGAAACTCATACTGCTCTTTTCTGAAAGATGGAAATAAAGGCAACTCTGAGTCTTTGGTCCTATCATTACTCTACCCAAATCTGCTCATTCATTTGATTATTAAACATCTATGTAACATGGATTTTGGGTGAAGTCTGGTAATTTTTACCCCTGTAATATTCAAGGCATGAATAAATGGTGACCAGATGATTTCACAAAGTGAAGATGGAATGAAAAAGAACCAGACATTCATGATGCCTGTAGCCAACAAGTGGCCCAATATGCTGCTGACTCAGAGAAACAAACTTCAGTGTCACAGCCTCAGTGAAATTCAAAGCAAACACAAAAGAGAAATAAAATAAACTCTGGAGCAGGCCACATACTTTATGAAACATCTCCTAAAAGTCATGTAGCTGCAAATGTAGGAATCATGGGAAATGCCAGAAGCAAGAGTCATATGAAATCAAATGCAAGGCAAAGTTAATCAAGATCATGAAGTAGAATATTATCACATTTATATGATTAAAAATTTGTACAGTTAACAAAATAAATATGCTTAGAATAAATTGAAGCATCTGCTGGTAATTAGAAACACAATTTGCTGTATTTCCCCCATTATCTCTCTTGGTTCTTTCTAAGGCTAAGCAGTTCACTGTGGTTACAAACACCTATATCATGTCATTGACAGAGTAATTTAAAAACAAGAAAAAGAAAACTAATAGGTACTGGATAATAACTAATTGACATCATGGGTATTATTTCAGATAATTTTAGAATCTGCTTTCCATTGTTATAGAAGAAAGTAAAACGTGGGAAATAAAGGTGAGACCAGTTAATATATCATTGATAGATAACAGTTAACACCCTCTCTTCTGTGCTGTGTAATATTGGGATTCCATAGAATCTCCCCATCTTTTTGATCTTGTGTATTGATAGATAATAGCACTATCATTAAAATATAGCATACCAAAATAGTTGATGTTATTTATAATATATAAGAGACTTGCCACAGAAAAATTCTTTGACAATTTTCCTTTGGGAACTTTCTTTTCCATTTTATATTCAAATTCTAAACAAAGATTACATTCTATAGATTATCAATAATGATTATTTACGTTTGACTTACTTAATATTATTTGAGTATTGAAGCACACATGATGAAGTTCAAGGCTTATTCATAGCTCTGTGCTCAGAGAACACTTCAGGCAGGCTCAGGGGATTATGTAGTACAGAGGACTGAATCTGGATCAATGACTTGCAAGACAAGTCTCTTACCTGTATACTAGCTCTCTGGTCTTACTTATCTTTCTATTTATAGAATATGATTACCAATAGTATTGCTTTATTTATTTTCATTTTTAAATCTGAACCTGAAAGTTCTCCTCCATGACCTTTTATGAATTCACTTTGCAATTTAATAAAAAAAAACCCTTTTATTTTATTTTATCAGAAAAAAGGTATATTTTTAAAAGTAATTTTAATTGGATCACTATGTTGCACAATTACAATGTAGTTTATGATTGAGATTTAGTCATATAATGTCCAACACACATGTCTTCTTTGGTGCACATTTCCAGCCATCAATGTCCTCAGTTTATCTCCCATTATTCTTCGTGTGCTCCCCCTCTCTGGGCAGACATTTTCTCCTCTCTCTCTCTCTCTCTCTCTCTCTCTCTCTCTCTCTCTCTCTCTCCCTCTCTCTCTCTCTGTGTCTTCCTTTATTCTTTTTAGCCTCTGGTGTTTGTAATTTATTACTGTAGGAGTATCATTTCACTTCACTTCCTTTTAGCAACCAGTTCTTGTCCAGAGTGATCCTTTCTAACTATCATTGTCATAGTAGTCCCTTCTCTGCCCTAACTTCAATTCCCTTACTCTTGATGGCAAGCTTCCTACCTACCATGGGCCAGTTTTCCTGCACCTTATCTCTATTTTCTTTGGGTATTATTACCATACTATCTTTTATACATATATCCCACAAATGAGCGCACTCCTTCTCTGTCTATCCCTCTCCCTCTGGCTCATCTAGCTCAGTATAATACTCTCTGCATCCATCTATGTAGAAACAAGTTTCATGACTTCATTTTTCCTAAGAGTCATGTAATATTCCATCGTGTCTATGTGCCACAGTTTATCTACCTATCTATTATTGGGCACTTGGGTTGTTTCAAGATTCTTGCTATTAGGAATAGTGCTGCAATGAACATAGGTGTGAAGATGCATTTTATGCACTGTTTTTGGGCCACTTGGGCATATTCCAAGGAGCAGTATTTCTAGGTAACCATGGGAGCTCAATTTCTAGTGTTTTTGAGGAATGTTCATATTGTTTTCCAAAAATGGCTGGATCAGTCTATATTCCTACCTCTCTAATACATCTTTGTTTTTGATATTGATACTTTTTTGTCTATTTATATGCAAAGTAAAATATACTTATATTTGACTCGTATGTGTTCATATACTTTACTACTCTCAATTCTGTGTGCCTTCATTAGAATATCAGACTATCAGATTCAATTCCAAAACCACATTATTAGGCTTTTAATAAATGCCTTTTAATTTTATGCTTTTGAGCTTTAATGAGACAGCTTTAATGAGATAATACTACTAAAATGTGCCTTTCTGGACACAACAAATATTGAGAAAGAGAGAGAGAGAGAGAGAGAGAGAGAGAGAGAGAGAGAGAAAGAGAGAGAGAATGTGTGTGTAGGGGGGTAATGTGGGGAAAAATGAAACCCTGATTTACTGCTGCTGGAAGGATCAGTCTTTAGGGAGAACAATATGAAGATTTATTAAAAAATTTAAAAGATATCCAAAAGAACATGATTCTCACTGAATTTTCTCAAGCAGATTGGTTAGTGCTGAAAACTCTGGGCCTTCTTGGAAAGGGAGCAAGCTAATTCCCCTTTCTGACCAAAGGCACAGCAGCTTGCTGTCATACCCAACATCCTACATCATACAATCAGCCCAATTCCACAACTAAAGCATATCAAACTGCCAAGCCACCAAATTATTCCAGATCTATAGATCCTGAACCATATGACTGCAGCATTTCAGAATTTCATAGTCAACCCAGAAAGATCACAGCAAATCTGATGGGAATGTTGCATAGAAGACCACGATGCTCAGTGAGCCTAAACAATAACAAAGGAGGCCTCCCTAACACTAAACACAGCCCAGTAAATCCTTAGATAATGACTTTAGTAACACCACTGAGAGATATATTATTACAAATCGACATATTGATCTAAGTTTTAATGATTCCATTTGCCTTTGTGTTGTAATAAACAATGTAAAGTAAATTTATTTGTGTCTGAAAGGCTAAGGTGATGGTTGAAACTGAGGACACTGGTAGAAGGAAGGTCACACTGGTAGAGGGATTTGTGTTGGCACTTCTAATAGCTGAAACAGGTGTTTTATAAACAACTTGGTAAATCACAGTGTTATAATAAAAATAAAAATTAAAAGCAGATTATAAAGAATTCCATTCCTCAGTATTACACAGGCACTAAATAAGGTACTAAATAAGGTACATTGGTACTCATTGAAGTCCAATTCACAATAGCTAAAATATGGGAAAACCCAAGTGCCTATGATGGATAAGTGAATAAAGAATTGGCAGTAAGGGCAAGAGTGATAGGGGAGAGGTCAAGCCATATTCCTAGATGTAGCCAGCTCTGGTTCTATCCCTGGAACCATGTACTTCTCCAAACCTCTCTGGGTGCAATCCTGGAGGCCCCTGAGTACTGCTAGGAGTTACCCAGGTAACCCATAGTACTGCAGGGATGAGCAGCACTGCATGTTCTGGTCCTTGATAGACATGTTTGCTTAGTTGATTGAAAGCACTAGGAAGGGATCTTGGGCCTCCTGAATACTATTCAAGAGGTCTCCTTCACATAAAAATAAGTTGAGATATATCTATACAATAAAATACTACTCAGCTATTTGAAAAGATGAATCCTTGCTTTTTCTTCAACATGTTTAGAACTGAAGGGTGTCATGCTCAAGAAAACAAGTCATAAGGTCAGAGACAAATCCCAGATGATATCACTCATGGACTCTATATAAAGAAATGAATCAAGGCAGTAGACAATGATTGATTCTGAAACAAAAGCAATTGATTCTGACAACAGAAATAAGATAACCTAAGAGGAACAGGGAGGGGACAATGAAAGAGAAGGGGCTTATGG
The DNA here is from genome assembly GCF_024139225.1 of Suncus etruscus. Taxonomy (NCBI): domain Eukaryota; kingdom Metazoa; phylum Chordata; class Mammalia; order Eulipotyphla; family Soricidae; genus Suncus; species Suncus etruscus. The sequence goes on along the minus strand of NC_064862.1, from coordinate 3,971,789 downwards.
ACTGCGGTGGAGGGTCATTGGCTCCTTGGTGCTTATTTTAGAGTGGTAATGTACTTCTAAAATATATTAACATTTTGTAATCTTGCAAAATAACTTGTAATGAATAATAACCAATATTTTCAAGTCAAAGCAGCTATTAAAAATTTCAGTGAAGTCTTAATTGTCATAAAAACTTTGGTGAATACCTTAAAATAGCCATTTTTAAATAGTTAGAAGAAAAGTGAAAATATTAATATTATTTGACAAAACAGTTATTATTTAAAAGAGAATTATTATTTATAAAAATAACCTAAATTTTTTACTGGTATTTAAAGCTGTAAAATTTTTTCCTCAAGTAGTGCCAAAAATTTCACTCAACTTTATATTGAAAGTACATTTAGATTCAACTAATGTTTGTTGAAATAATGATGTTAATTAACTTTTCTCATAATTTTATAATCTTGATAATTAAAAAATTAACATTTCTATGAAAATGTAAAAAATATCACAAACTATAGCTTGTGCCTAGACAGGAAAACATGCATGGTTATTTATTTTCTTGTCAATTATTTTTGTTTGCTAATGATTTTAGAAGTTTAACTATTATTAGTTTCAAACTCAAGAACAATTTACTGATTTTTTTCAGATGAGTTTTTATATTCCTGGAAACTTGGTAGCTTAGACATTCCTCTCCATGAGAGCAAAGAAGGAGGAATCGTTAATGGTAAAGCTCTAGGACCTTAGAGGTAAAGTATTCATTACAATTCGGTTACTGAACCTGGAGTAACCCCTGAGCACTGCCGGGTATGGCCCCAAATCAAAAAAAAAAATTAGGTTACATTTGAGCCCAAGTTCCTATAATTATATACAAAAGACTGATTTACTTAATTAAATGCCCATTCTCCATTTTTGGAGGATAGTAGTTCAAAAGCAGTGTGCCAGCATGATTGGTTCTGGTGAAAGTTCTCATACCAGGTTGGCCTTCTTGCTATACCCTCATACGGTGAGGTAAAAGATTATTTCTCCTGAATCTCTTATAAAGACACTAGTTCCATATGCAAGGATTTCAATTTTGGCACCCAATTAGTTCCCAAATGTGCCACTTCAAAACACTACCACATTAAGATTAAGGGAAATTAAGTAAGAGAGAGAGAGAGAGAGAAAGACAGAGACAGAGTGATAGAGATGGAGAGAGAAAGATTCAGTCCATGGCAAATAATCTTTAACTTTTTCCAGTAATAAACCATTATCACCATAGAACATAAGTTCTGAATTTCCAGATTTGACAACAAATACTTTAGTTTATTATGTATTCAATACAACAATGAATATTTTACATGAAATGCTTTATTTTACCACTTGAAGAACCTAAATGAAGCAAAGCTTTAAGGATGATTTTTAAAATACTACCTCTGTAATTAGGGTATTATTTAAAGCAGCAGTTAAGTCTGGATTTTAAAGAAGGTATTTATATTTGGTGCAATCAAAAACCATCTCAGTAAGGCAAGCATTGATTATGACAATTAGCACTTATGTCTCTAGCTCTTTTTTTTTTTTTTTTTTTTGGTTTTTGGGCCACACCCGGTGATGCTCAGGGGTTACTCCTGGCTATGTGCTCAGAAGTTGCTCCTGGCTTGGGGGACCATATGGGACACCGGGGGATCGAACTGCGGTCCGTCCAAGGCTAGCGCAGGCAAGGCAGGCACCTTACCTTTAGCGCCACCGCCCGGCCCCGTCTCTAGCTCTTTTTATGGCAGGATTTACTTTGTGATTCTCAAGTCCCATTTACTGTCATGGCTTTGACAGTGACTCCAGGAGAATGTTACATCTTCCTTACAGCCTCCATTCCATAGTTACTTCACTAGCTTTCCCAGAGAGAATGGACATTTAAATAACCTGGTAAACATCGGTCGTCCTTCAATCATGGGCTAGTTTTCTCAAGTCATACCCTAAATCTACCATATAAGTCTATTTATTATGAAAAGTAACTTGATTGAGTTGTGTTATGAAAAGTAACTAATGACAGCTCACTTGGTTGTTGCCATTGCTATAAACTTTATTTGTTATTGAAGTTTAGGTAAATGCAACTATTATCCTTGTGCGTTTTAGCTATGCTGGTAAAGAATAGGATATCATCACAGAGTGTCTATATTATTTAATAACAGTATGAATTCTTGAACTTAAATAACAGTTTTCAACAAAGAATAATGATGCAAAATTGGTGAATGGATTTTTACCAGATTTATCCCAAACACTGAATAAATAGATATTTTCCTGTTGGAGTCATTTAGGCTTAGGTTGCTTACAATATCATGATGCCAGCTACATCTGCACTCTCTAAACAGTTTGACTAGAATGGCAAAAAGAGACTTGAATGTTTCCAAGTGTTAAGGTTACTTTGTACGGATGACAGTATCTGTACCAGATTCAAAGCTGGTCCCCAGATGGTTTCTGTCCTGGGATCGTGAATGTTACTCAGAGAGGAAGCTGAGGATGGCCACATTTACAGAACTCTAGGCATGCTCTGCTTTCTTCTTCAGTTCCTTTTGTTTGCTTGTTTTGCTTCCTGGGGGCCACATATGGCTATTCTTAGGCCTTAATCCTAGCTCGATGTTTAGAGATCTCTCCTGGCTCTCTGCACAGGAGTCACTCCTGGCCATACTCAGGCGCCTATGATTGAACTAGGGTGTGTCTTATACAAGGTAAGTGCCTTAACCCTTTTACTCTCTTTCTGGCCCCACTAATCATTTAATTCAATCTTCTACTAGGGACTGTCAACCTATATATTTCACGGAAGTTTCTTTTGTAAGGAATTGCAGAGATATGGCTTTTCATTACTGTTCAGTAATGTTTTTAAAGGAAGAAAAATACCAGACTGAATGCAAATAATTCTGATTTTTAAAGCTTAACTACTTTTATTTTTATTCTAAATTTACTTGAAATTGACAGTAGCTACTCTAGTTTCCTATAAGACTCAACTAAGGTTCATTGTTCCATTTGTTCATCGAGGGCCATAGAAATAGCACAGTAAGTATTTTGCTTGTCTTGCACACTGCCAACCTTGGTTCTATCCCTGGCATCCATACACCAGGAGTTTTTCCTGAGTTCAGACATGAGGAATCCCTGAGCATTATTGGGTGTGGCCCCAAAACAAAATAAAAAATGCAAAACCAAATGCCACAAACAAAATCATTTGTTCATCTATATTTGTTGAGAATTTTTTAAGTGGTGGATTATTATTTTTTTAAATAAGTTTTATTTTGACCAAAGTGGATTACATATCTTTCACAGTAATATTTTAGGTACATAGTGACATTGAATCGGGAATTCCCACCACCAATGTTGTCCTCCCTCCACCCCTGTTCCAAGCATTCATCCCATATCTCCCACCTTTACCCCCTCTGACTGCTAGTATAAGTGGTCCCCTCTGTGTCTAGCTTGTTATAGATTGGGTGTTGATTCTGTTGTCATTGGCTTTGGATTTGGTGTTTAAGTCTGATCATTTTTTATTTCTATTCAATGTTCATAGGACTGTTTGGGCTTGGTACCCTTCATTATTTCCCCCTCAATTTATGAGGCAGAACAAGATGGTTCAAGTTATGTGGTTCTGTTTGAAAGAAAGAAAATAAAATGGGGCAAAAATCAAACAAGCAAAAAACGGGAGAAGTCCTCCTAGAGGCTATAAATATCAATTTAAGAGAAGAAAGGGAAAAAGGAAGAAAAATAATAACAATATAAAAAAACCCGAAAAGCCCCACAGCAATAACAACAACCAAACAATAACCATGGTCCCGAAGTAAAAACAAAACAAAACAACCCCCCTAAAACAACAAACAAATGAAAAAACAAGCAGCAACAATAACAAGAAAATTAATTTGTGCTTCTTGCTCTCTTGCATAGGCACAATAACTATTGGGAGATTAGAAAGGGAATTCCCTCGGCCTAAGAGATGCAGGGTTTCTCTGCCTTGAAACAGTGTTATGGGAATAACTACAGGCTCCCTACATGTTCTTTTATTCTCCCCTAGGCCATTTTGTGGTGTCTGGAAACTGTCCGTTCTGCCGTGGGATGATAAAATCAGGTCTCTGTAACTAGAGACCTTGGTAATTGCACAGGCCACAGGATGGAGCCTAGGATGGAGACTTTTTTTATGGTTCTAGAAGGTCTGTTTCATCACTGCTGTTTTAATCAGTCTTCTGTAGTTGGTGGTCTTGGTTTTTGCACCTATCCTAGGACCAAGCCTAAGATAGAGTCTTTAGCTATGTTTCTAGAAGTTCTGCTCAGTTGCAGTTGTCTCAGTCAGACCTCTGGAATTAGAGATCTTGGTTGTTGAACAGATCGTAGGCCAAAACCTAGACTAGGGTCTTTCTTTTATTGGTCCCAGGATAAGTTCTGTCCAGTCATGTTTGTCACAGTCAGTCTTCTGTAGTTAGTGATCTCGGCTTTTGCACAGGTGAAAAGGATGACGTGTCTTTTGATTTCATCTTGTTAGGTGGTGAGATAAGACAACCTGCTCTTAGATCAAGTTGTTGCCATTTCCTCATTGTCAGGATGTCATATCAAAACTGGTGCATGCTGGTGTCAGAGCAGTATTAAGAATGTCCCAGAGAGAGTTTGGTTCCTGGAGCTGTTGTGGAGAATTGTGTCGGTTCTATGTCTGAGATCTAGGGTTCGGGGTTGGATGGTTGCTGTCTAATCACATGGAGTCGAATTTGGGCTCACATGACATATGTTCTAAGTGGGAGGCACCCTTGTATTGTAAAATGTATGAGTTCTTATCCTTAGTAGATAAGATCTTATTACTATATGTAAAACATCCCCTGTTTTAGTATGCCTTTGCAAAAAGAAATGGTGCTATATTATATATTATGTTGCTAGTGCATTTGGGTGTAAGAATATCAGGCTCCATCATCTCTGTGCCCTTGTTTTGACCTGAGCTTTATCCCAGGCAAGACTTTTCCTTGTAGGTTTTTGTACCAAGCAGAACCAAAACAGGTGAAGTTAAGAAAGAGAAGAAAATAATAACAAGACAAAATACACACACACACACACACACACACACACACACACACACACACACATATATATATATATATATATATATATATATATATAAAGGAAAAAGTTTAAAAAAGTAATTTAGGGAACAAAGTGATGCATGAGACTACCTTACATTTGGGGATAAACAGGTTAAGAGGTAGTATTACGGAGATTTTAAACTTATAAAGGAAATACAGGCTTCCCCATTGTCTTCTGAGATATTCTTGTGGAGGGTGGTATCCAGGGCACATTTTCATCACACATCCTGGTTTTGTTGAGTTTGAGAGGTGATTTGCTACAGAAAGGGCTAGGGTAGAGTTCTTACACTAGGGGTCCTTCTGGAGCTGAATCTGGTATCAAGCAACAGTCCACATTTGTGGGGGGGGGTGAGAAGGAGGGTCACAGAGCATGAGTCAGCAGGAGTGTTGGTTGTAGTTTCTTGCTGGGGGAAGAGATGTGGGGCTGAGTGGGTGTCCTTTTACTTGAGAGCTGGGTGATGGCTTATTGGGGCAGGAAGTCGGTCTTGATAGTGATGATTTATTTGATTTGATTTTGTGTTTCTGTCCATCTTGAATATGAATTGGGTATTCAGTGTTTTTGATATTAGTTCACAGAGTACTTGTTTTTTTTAAATTTATTTAAACACCTTAATTACATACATGATTGTGTTTGGGTTTCAGTCATGTAAAGAACACCACCCATCACCAGTGCAACATTCCCATCACCAATGTCCGAAGTCTCCCTCCTCCCCACCTGACCCCCGCCTGTACTCTAGACAGGCTCTCCATTTTCCTCATACATTCTCGTTATTAGGACAGTTCAAAATGTAGTTATTTCCCTAACTAAACTCATCACTATTTGTGGTGAGCTTCCTGAGGTGAGCTGGAACTTCCAGCTCTTTTCTCTTTTGTGTCTGAAAATTATTATTACAAGGGTGTCTTTATGGTTATTTGTTTCTTATAGTTTTCTTAGAAAATCTTCTGAACTAGTTAAGATTACAATGACTGCCAAAGAGGTTATGCTTAGCACTGTTGTTTCTATGGAAAAATATAGAGAGTGATCTGAGGGCGGACACAGGGTGAACCACATGGCCTTCCAAGCACTGCTCCAGGAACAGAGCTGGGAAACTCTGGGGAGTGTAGAGTGTAGCCTAAACTGTTCTTACTTTTTAAAAATATGGATTCATTATGTACCTTAAATATTACTGTGAAAGATTCATAATTCACTTTAGACACAATAAAATTATTTAAAAATATGGAGGCAGTTGTGTGTATAATTTCTGTAGTGTTTATATGAAACTTATTATACTTATTATGGTACATGGCATTGCAATATCAAGTACTCTTTTTCACCTAACTCATATAACTAGTTTTCTTTAAGTGATTCATTGACTAGAACTTTCTCTCATTATGAACTTAGTAGAGTTATATTTTTCTTATACGCAAATGTACAAATAATAGAGATTTATTGTGTAAACATAAATAAGATTTATTTTGGACTTTACCCAATGGTTTCATCTTTTAATAACCTACTGGTAAAAGGTGCTATCTTCTGTTTTCTTAAAAGGCTTGTGTTTTTTGAAGTAAGGAGGGAGTTTTGGGGTTAGTGCTGTAGTGTTCACAAACAAAACAGCAAAAAAAAGTAACCTTTATTCTTCTTCAAGTAAACAGGGTATTGGAAAAATTAGATTCAATGTTGATGTCATTTAGAAGATTAAATGAAGGCGTTCAAAGAAAAAAATACAACAAAGTCAGGCCCAAGTAAGCATTTAATAGAGTCAGCTTTTATCATTTTATCTTATTTTCTCCCAATGGGACTTACTCTTTGGAAGTGGCACCAAGAGCCAAGTTCTTTTGGCCTGGGAGCTATCAGTAGAATCAGTAAGTGACACAGAGAAGGAAAACAAAAAAGAAAAGATATAGGACTAAATACAATAAGTATTGTATTTTGAACGTGGAGTGTCTAAGGAAATGGAAAAAAAGATAAAAAAAATTGAAACCATAAATATACAAATTTTTACTAGCAAAGACATATGGTTAAGCTCCGACCTTACCAGCAACAAACTACTGAGGCTTTTGGCAAGCTCCTTATCCTCTGGACTATATCTTACCAGTCCTCAGATAGAATGATTTTCAATATTGATCTCTCTTTAGGTTTGTTCAATCCATACAGGCAAGATTCCAGTTCAGCGGGTAGAGGAGATACTGGGTAAATCTGTCAGACCTAACAATATTCTCCTTGTCTTGGGATACTCTGAGGTTCTAGATAAATCTGGACTAAAAGTGACATTGCTACCATACCATTAATCAGAGAAATTTAGTCATTAGGGGCAGCAACACCTGTTCAATAAATTAAAGACCATACACTTGACATGGAACTTATTGGCATCTAAACCTAGCTTTGTAATTCAGGGAACAAGCAGGTATTTCGCAGTGGCCTGATGGGTACTGAGACAGATTGTTCTGAGACAGAACACTGAGACAGAAGTGTTCTAAAAAATAGCTAGCTGGGAAAAAAGAGGGTTACAGAATCTCTGGATGAGGAGAAAAATAGCTGAGGTTGTATTTCTTTAGGAGAGGCATTTTCTGAGATGATCCCTTAAGACCTTCCTCCTCTACTCTCCATTTCTCAATCTCAGAGACTTATTAGAAATATAGCTCTGTAACTTCTTCTACCCTCTCAACCAACTTTCCAAGATGGAACAAGTAAATATGATTCTAGAAGATCTCAGTCAGTAGCTCACCTAAAGCCTACATCACCTCTATGGGAAGGGACCCCATTTTCTATGCAGCACGCACAAAGATTCTGTAAGAACCCTCCCCGCCCCCCAACTGCTGGAACAGGGCAGAGAAGTCACCCCTTCAGATACCTTATGAACAGTGGCTTTCACTTCCGATACTGTGAGTATCACTGTACATGATCAAAGCAGCAGGACAAAAGGGATCACTCTAGGGATATATGTGTTAATTAATATATATATATATATATATATTTAAAAATTAACATTAGGGACTGAAGCAGTGGCGCAAGCGATAAGGCATCTCCCTTGCCTGCACTAGCCTAGGACGGACCTCTGTTTGATTCCCCAGTGTCCCATATGATTCCGCAATCCATTTCTGAGTGCATAGCTAGGAGTAACCCTTTGTGTCACCGGGTATGGCTCATCCCCCCACAAATTAATATTAGGGTAGGGTCCAAAGTATGGAACTGCTGATGATAAAAAGTCCTGCTCATTAACATTCAATAATCAGAGAAAAAAATGGAAAAGAGGTGAGCTCTCTTGACCCTTGAGATCAAATCCTTTCCAGGATTTCTTTCACTTTGCACTTGTCAGTATTCAATGCTGGAGAACTGAATTTTATTGTATAGAGCAATTGGACCTTCTCTAGGCAAAAAGCAAAGCTTTGCATATGTCAGACTTGGCATGCCACTGAAGGGAGCCATGTTGCAGATAAATTCATTAGACTAAAGGGCTATGCATGCTATAATAAATAACCAAATAAGGTTGCCAAGGACTATTTTAATTGTATGGGCAGAAGAAGTCTCTTGGGCATTCATATTTTAAATTAAAAATGGACAAAAGGATAAACCAATTAGTCTGTTTTCTTTTTACCCAGTCAACATCTGGGTAAAAGAGATTTTTAAATATTAAAAAATAATTGAGGGAAAAATTTTAGAGCATGAGCCAAGGGAGAGGCAAGTGGCAACTTCCTTAGCTGTGCTTAGAGTTCCCAGAACTCATTTCTGGCAATACTTATTCAATTGACCAAATGCAATGTCTCAGGCCTGAAAATGAAGCAATTCTTGGGCACAGTGGTATTGGGGACCACCAGAGACACAAAGGATCAAACACAGTATCTTCTACATGCCTGATTCCAAAAACCTATTGCCCTAGTTAGACATTAAAGCAAGTTGTGCATTGATGTGACTAAGAAATGATGAATAGAGTGATTTTCTCCGTTCCTCACTGCATCCCTGTCATTCTACTACTCTACAACTTGCTTTTAATATAACGTCTGCCATCCAATTCAAAGGTTGTTGTGTATGTAAATATTTTAGGGGATTATTATGTTACTGACCCTACTCTGATCGGTGATTGTGCCCTACCCTCGGGTGTGACCTGGCATTCTGCCCCCACCCTAGGGTGGTACCTGATTCTGCTTCCACCTGATTCTGGGGGATAAAAACAAGGTTCTGTGGAAGGCGAGGGGCTTTTGGCTGGAACAGATGCTGAGGCTTTGGGTTTCAGTCTTGTCCTCCGAATAAAGCTGAATTTTCACAAGCCTGACTGTCTGCGAGCTTTTTACCCACCACTTCACCTCAGGACCGCCGGCTGAACAGGGTGGCAGATGCATGCTCCGAGCTGGAGGGGAAAGACCTCATCCCCCATCCTTCAATCAGTCATCCCCATCTAGGACTGACTTGCAACAAAAGGTTACATGTCACAGAAGAGAGTCTTGCAGAGTTATGTGGTTTTCAGAAATAATAGTAAAAAGTAACCTAACCCTTTAGTCAATACTCTCAGAAGAGGTGTATTTAAGTGCCTTTTCTTTTTACTGGTATTTCCTATTAAAGTCCTTGAATGAAAGCAAAAAGGATATTTGGATGAATTTTTTTTTTAAGTATGTGATACATCTTTGCTCTGTTTTAACAATTTAAATGACTTTATGCTGAAAAAATTATTCAAGGACTGTTTGAGTGTGTTTTCAGGTTATTAGCTTTTGTGCTAAATGACTTTGGGCTACTGTGGTTTTTTGTCAGCATTTGGCATATTTTCAGAAGTCATTTTTATTGTTCTTCAACAATTGACTGTAACAACCTGTCTCCTCCTTAACTCTAAAGTTTCTTCAGCATTTCTAAAACCATAAACAAGCTGGTTCACAGTATCATTGGAATGTGTTATTCTTGTAAATAGATTTAGTTAGCTTCTGAGGGTTTCTCTTAGAATGAGCTGATGAGAAGCTAGCTCCTCTGTCTTTTATTTTTAGAAGTCCATATGTTTGCATCTGGTTTCCCTGCTCTGTTCCAGATGATCAACTTTGCCCAAGGCCTAATGCCTGGTACCTGAGTAG